>NC_041383.1:498808640-498878414 GCF_002162155.2 Triticum dicoccoides | reverse complement strand
TGCCTTCCCCTCCTAGGACTCTTCCCCCTTCAAACCCTAGGCGCATGGGCCTATGTGGGGCTGGTGCCCTTGGCCCATGTAGGCCAAGGCGCACCCCCTACAGCCCATGTGGCCCCCCGGGACAGGTGGACCCACCCGGTGGACCCCCGGGACCCTTCCGGTGGTTCCGGTACAATACCGATAACCCCGAAACTTGTCCCGATGCCCGAAACAGGACTTCCCATATATAAATCTTTACCTCCGGACAATTCCGGAACTCCTCGTGACGTCCGGGATCTCATCCGGGACTCCGAACAACATTCGGGTTACTGCATATACATATCCCTACAACCCTAGCGTCACTGAACCTTAAGTGTGTGGACCCTACGGGTTCGGGAGACATGTAGACATGACCGAGATCGCTCTCCGGTCACAACAACGGGATCTGGATACCCATGTTGGCTCCCACATGCTCCACGATGATCTCATCGGATGAACCACGATGTCGAGGATTTAATCAACCCCGTATGCAATTCCCTTTGTCAATCGATATGTTACTTGCCCGAGATCCGATCGTCGGTATCCCAATACCTCGTTCAATCTCGTTACCGGCAAGTCACTTTACTCGTACCGTAATGCATGATCCCGTGACCAGACACTTGGTCACTTTGAGCTCATTATGATGATGCATTACCGAGTGGGCCCAGTGATATCTCTCCGTCATACGGAGTGACAAATCCCAGTCTCGATCCACATAAAACAATAGATACTTTCGGAGATACCTGTAGTGCACCTTTATAGTCACCCAGTTACGTTGTGACGTTTGATACACCCAAAGCACTCCTACGGTATCCAGGAGTTACACGCTCTCATGGTCAAAGGAAGAGATACTTGACATTGGCAAAGCTCTAGCAAACGAACTACACGATCTTTGTGCTATGCTTAGGATTGGGTCTTGTCCATCACATCATTATCATAATGATGTGATCCCGTTATCAATGACATCCAATGTCCATAGCCAAGAAACCAAGACTATCTATTGATCAACGAGCTAGTCAACTAGAGGCTTACTAGGGACATGTTGGTGTCTGTTATTCACACATGTATTACGATTTCCGGATAATACAATTATAGCATGAATAAAGACAATTATCATGAACAAAGAAATATAATAATAATGCTTTTATTATTGCCTCTAGGGCATATTTCCAACATGTATTTGTTGGGGTACATAGTAATTTCAAAAAAAATCATACGCACACGCAAGATCATGGTGATGCATAGCAACGAGAGGGGAGAGTATTGTCCACGTATCCTCGTAGACCGTAAGCGGAAGCGTTATGACAACGCGGTTGATGTAGTCGTACGTCTTCACGATCCGACCGATCCAAGTACCGAACGTACGGCACCTCCGAGTTCAGCACACGTTCAGCTCGATGACGATCCCCGGACTCCGATCCAGCAAAGTGTCGGGGATGAGTTCCGTTAGCACGACGGCATGGTGACAATGATGATGTTCTACCGGCGCAGGGCTTCGCCTAAACTCCGCGATGATATGACCAAGGTGGAATATGGTGGAGGAGGGCACCGCACACGGCTAAGGAACGATCTTGAAAATCAACTTGTGTGTCATGGGGTGCCCCCCTGCCCCCGTATATAAAGGAGCAAGGGGGAGGGGGCGGCCGGCCAAGGGAGGGCGCGCCAGGGAGGAGTCCTACTCCCACCGGGAGTAGGACTCCCTCCTTTCCTAGTCCAACTAGGAGAGGGGAAGGAAGGGAAGGAGAAGGAGAAGGAAGGAGAGGGAGGAAAAGGAGGAAAGGGGGGCCGGCCCCCTAGTCCAATTCGGTTTGGGCTAGGGGGGCCGCGCGCCCTGCCTCCTCTCTTCCACCACTTGGCCCATGAGGCCCATTGCTTCTTCCTCGTATTCCCGTAACTCCCCGGTACCCCCGAAAATACCCGAATCACTCGGAACCTTTCCGAACTCCGAATATAGTCGTCCAATATATCGATCTTTACGTCTCGACCATTTCGAGACTCCTCGTCATGTCCCCGATCTCATCCGGGACTCCGAACTCCTTCGGTACATCAAAACTCATAAACTCATAATATAACTGTCATCGAAACCTTAAGCGTGCGGACCCTACGGGTTCGAGAACTATGTAGACATGACCTAGAACTATTCTCGGTCAATAACCAATAGCGGAACCTGGATGCCCATATTGGCTCCTACATATTCTACGAAGATCTTTATCGGTCAAACCGCATAACAACATACGTTGTTCCCTTTGTCATCGGTTTGTTACTTGCCCGAGATTCGATCGTCGGTATCCAATACCTAGTTCAATCTCGTTACCGGCAAGTCTCTTTACTCGTTATGTAATGCATCATTCCGTAACTAACTCATTAGCTACATTGCTTGCAAGGCTTATAGTGATGTGCATTACCGAGAGGGCCCAAAGATACCTCTCGGACAATCGGAGTGACAAAACCTAATCCCGAAATACGCCAACCCAACATGTACCTTTGGAGACACCTGTAGTACTCCTTTATAATCACCCAGTTACGTTGTGACGTTTGGTAGCACCCAAAGTGTTGCTCCGGTAAACGGGAGTTGCATAATCTCATAGTTACAGGAACATGTATAAGTCATGAAGAAAGCAATAGCAACATACTAAACGATCAAGTGCTAGGCTAACAAAATGGGTCATGTCAATCACATCATTCTCCTAATGATGTGATCCCATTAATCAAATGACAACACATATCTATGGTTAGGAAACATAACCATCTTTGATTAATGAGCTAGTCAAGTAGAGGCATACTAGTGACTATATGTTTGTCTATGTATTCACACATGTATCATGTTTACGGTTAATACAATTCTAGCATGAATAATAAACATTTATCATGAAATAAGGAAATAAATAATAACTTTATTATTGCCTCTAGGGCATATTTCCTTCAGTCTCCCACTTGCACTAGAGTCAATAATCTAGTTCACATCAGCATGTGATTCAACACCAATATTCACATCTGTATGTGATTAGTACCCATAGTTCACATCATCATGTGATCAACACCCAAAGGGTTTTTGATGTGCACATAGCTATCTTAGAAACGTCTATGAATATTACACGACAATTTATTAACCAGGTACTTTCGTTCTTTTGGATATATTATTTAACAAATAGAACTATGATATTACACTCATGTTGTGATTTATTTGTATGCATAAACGAATGGACCAGCGAGTCAACAAGAGATGCTCACTTAGAGATGAAAGATGGAGATGCATGTTCGTTCACAAGAAGAAAAAGTAATTGCACGAACGTGTTTCCCACCAATTCATCCAACATGCATGCAACGTCGTCCACAACATCCAAGTGCGCAAGACCACACAAGTTTTGGACTTTGCTCCTAGGATCCAAACCAGCCAAGCACGTGGGTCCAAGACCTTATTTTTTGGTGCGTTCAGAGAGCAAGTTTGGGCCAGCGAATAAACTAGTCCGGCCTGCTGTGCACGTCTCCGTATGGGCTGTCTCATCGTTTGGACGTATTCACCAAGACCTGTCGCATCAACATCCGAAGGCGGTGGACGGTTTTAATAAATAGCTAGCTACTGTTAGGGTTTAGACTCGGGTTTTGTTTAGAGAAGTTTAGCTATTGCTACTTCTATTTGTCTTCGCTCGTAGCGGCTAGTGCGACCGTCAAGACATCTATCAGAACCCCAACTTGTGAGAATTATTCATCTAGCATATCCGCAATTTCAGATTGCTTGGCTATTATTTTCTTGCATGTTCTTCGATTTGCTTGCAGGAAAATCCTTCGTGGATAGGTCGATTGCGCTATTGGCTCGGTCGATAACGTCGTGGAGTTGGTTCAGCGATTGCCGTGGATATCAGTCGTGTACTGTTCTCCTTGTTCGGTTGGTAGCCGGATCGTGAGGGTCAAGTCCCACTCAAAATCGTAGTTATCTCCCTCTCATCGAAAGATCGGGTCCCCAGTTCACATCAAGTGGTATCAGTTTTCAGGTTCATCGGTGAGAGATTTACAGTTTTACTAGATTAGATTGTTTTCAGTCCTACAACCCACAAAAAAGCCAAAAAAATAGATTAGTTCATCCGCTGCACCTACCTTTTTAGCCTTTAGCAATTTGCATCTAGTATTTGCTTTGTTGAATTTTTGGTTGCATTCATCCTAAAATTAGTGCTGGTTTAGATTAATTTGGGAGAAAATCAACTACTAGATCAATCTGTTTTTGTCTACTTTCCCTAATCTGTCCGCCGCCGCGCACCGCGCAAGTCATCGATCTGTCAAGTTACATGTGCCATCACATCACTGCACGTTCCCCCGTTTAGTTTTTCTTTGCCTCCTACATCGTTCTTATATTCTCTCTGGTCACGTCTATAAAGTAGGCAGCATCATCATTCAATAAATAGGGAGCATTCTCACATGGGTTATTCTTTGTTTTATCTATTTGCACAAAGTTCCAAGACTATCCCTTTGTAACTGTTAGTGTTACATCTGTGTACGTGACTTTTGGTAGTAATCGGCCCGAAAAAAAAGGAGAAAAAGAAAAAAAGTGAGAGAAAAAAAAAAGCTAAAGAAAAAGAAAAAAAAGAGAGGAAAAAGCACAGGAAAAAAACAGAGAAGAAAAGGAAAGAAAAAAAAGTTACAGCCAGTTACCACCTTTTGGAATATATGTCCAGAGACTTTACTTTGATTAGATACATGATATTTGCTGAACATTTTCTGCCCTTGGCTACCCTAATCTGCCGTTTATACCTCACTTATATCTAGCTACTTAGAGCTATCATCTTTCATCCGTATCGACTCATTTGATTCCGTATCTGGGCTTAGATTGTTTTGTCTCTTACTAGTCGACTGCCAGCAGTAGTTAGGAGTTTGAGCAATTATTCAACTTGCATTGCTTTTTGCTAAATTGTGCCACTGATATTGTGAGTTGAGAAGCCTTTGCCAAGCTACACTTTTTCTACCAATAAGTACAGGTTCTGGCTCTACTGATTCCTGGTTATCGCTCCATCCAATCTTCATCGGTCGTTTGAGGCCAACACCAACGCGCCGATCACCACCTGCTGCATTGGTAAGAACAAGTAAGAATTTAATACTAAGCTTGAGTGTGAGAGAAATTTTGTCCACCACATCCTGTTAGTTGATAGGGATTATAAATTGTGTTTTTTCTCTTTCGCTAACAATGACACAGGATCAACCCACACTTGAGGGTCTCACCGCGGATGTGAAAGTCACCAGCGAGCGTCTTGCCCAACTTGAGGGTGCTCAGATTGCGATCGAAGAAAGGCTCAAGGCCATAGAGGATGCACAGGGTGTTGCAAACACACAGCTAAAGGACATCTTGTCACGTCTTGACGAGTTGCGGACTGCACCCCCCATCAACAACAATGTTGATCCTCGCAACTCCACGGGTGGCGGCGCCATTTCACGAGCTCGCCGTGTGCCCATGGGTCATCCACAACACCCAGCTACTGCCACTGATGCCGCCACCATAAACCAGCACCAACAAATTCCTCCCGCCATCGAGCAACATGGGGACAACTACGAAGATTATTCTGGTGACACCGAAGACGACCAAATGGTCAACAACCACAATGACCGTGCTCATCGACAACTACGTTTCAACCGTCAAGGTATGGCATGAGGTCCACACAAGTATGGTCTTCGAGATTACGACCACTCTAGTGCTAAAATTAAATTTACTATGCCTGCTTTCAATGGTAAATATAATCCAGACATTTATCTTGATTGGGAACTTTCAGTTGAACAAAAATTTGCATGTCATGATATTCAGAACCAAAGAGTTAGGGCAGCCACTAGTGAATTTACAAACTTTGCTTCCATGTGGTGGAGTGAATATTGTCGTATTAATGCAAATAATATACCTACTACTTGGGATGCTTTAAAATGAGCTATGCGACAGCGTTATGTTCCTTCATATTATGCTCGTGATAAGCTAAATGAATTGCAACGTTTAAAACAAGGTAGTGGTTCTGTAGAGGATTATTATCAAGAATTGCAAATTGGCTTAGTGCGATGTGGATTAGTTGAAACCAAAGATGCTATGATGGCTAGATTTTTAGGTGGTTTGAATCGTGATATTCAGGATATATTGGACTATAAGGAGTACAATTCTATTACTCGTTTGTTTCATTTTTCTTGTAAAGCTGAAAGGGAAGTACAGGACGACACAACAAGGGACGGGGTAATTTTTCTGCAGGTCGCCGCTCATCATGGACACCCTCTCCTACAGTTCCGTCCACTACTGAGTCAACACCACCTATCTTGAACAATGGTGCACACCCATCAAGTTCAAAATCAGCTCCACAATCATTCAAGACTTCAAAAGCAATTTCTCTAGCACCCACCACTTCGTCTGGACGCACAAGGGACATGAAGTGTCATATATGCAAAGGTGGCGGGCACTTGATGAAGGACTGCCCAAATAAACAAATATTCATTGTGCGGGAAGACGGTGAGTACTCCTCTGCTAGTGATTTGGATGAAGATACACGTGCTATGCTTGCCACTAATAATGCAGGTGACACCAAGGAGCATGACACAGAGGAGATACATATTAATGCTGAGATGGCAGATCAATACCCAAGCCTTGTAACCATGCGAGTACTTAGTGCCTAGGTGGGGCATACTGAGATGCCTCAACGCCATAATCTTTTTCAAACTAAGTTTGTTGTCAAATGGCATTCTGTTCGTGTGATCATTGATGGTGGACGCTGCAATAATTTGGCGAGTATTGAGATGGTAGAGAAGCTAGGACTCACCACTACAAGGCACCCCCATCCATATTATATTCAATGGTTCAATGATTGTGGTAAGTTGAAGGTAACACGTCGTGTGAGAGTTAATTTTACACTTGGTTCATATCATGATTATGTTGACTGCAATGTCGCACCTATGCAAGCTTGTTCTTTATTGTTAGGCCGACCTTGGCAATATGATAATAGTGTCACCCATCATGGAAGAACAAATTCGTATACTCTCGTGTTTGAAGGAAAAACCATTAACTTGCTTCCCAAGACTCCCAATGAAATAATAAATGATGAGAAATCTAAGTCAATGGATCGTACTATGCATAATATGCTTGCTATCAATTCTGAAATTTTTCCGTTGAGTGTTCCAACTTCTGAACTAGACATACCGCATGCTCAAATATTGCATTTGTGTCCTCATAATTCATACATAGACTCTGTGTGGGACAAAACTTCTCCTGATATTTCTAATAGTGCTATTACAAATTTATGGCACCCTCATCAGCTAACGCCTTTGGAATGGCCTATATATCTTGCATATATTCTTGCCTTGCTTTATGATGTGTTTCAGATAGATGAAAGCCGAGGACGGCTTTGTTTTCAAGAAAGGGAGGATGATGTGCACATAGCTATCTTAGAAACGTCTACGAATATTACACGACAATTTATTAACCAGGTACTTTCGTTCTTTTGGATATATTATTTAACAAATAGAACTATGATATTACACTCATGTTGTGATTTATTTGTACCCATAAACGAATGAACCAGTGAGTCAACAAGAGATGCTCACTTAGAGATGAAAGATGGAGATGCATGTTCGTTCACAAGAAGAAAAAGTAATTGCACGAACGTGTTTCCCACCAATTCATCCAACATGCATGCAACGTCGTCCACAACATCCAAGTGCGCAAGACCACACAAGTTTTGGACTTTGCTCCTAGGATCCAAACCAGCCAAGCACGTGGGTCCAAGACCTTATTTTTTGGTGCGTTGAGAGAGCAAGTTTGGGCCAGAGAATAAACTAGTCCGGCCTACTGTGCACGTCTCCGTATGGGCTGTCTCATCGTTTGGACGTATTCACCAAGACCTGTCGCATCAACATCCGAAGGCGGTGGACGGTTTTAATAAATAGCTAGCTATTGTTAGGGTTTAGACTCGGGTTTTGTTTAGAGAAGTTTAGCTATTGCTACTTTTATTTGTCTTCGCTCGTAGCGGCTAGTGCGACCGTCAAGACATCTATTGGAACCCCAACTTGTGAGATTTATTCATCTAGCATATCCGCAATTTCAGATTGCTTGGCTATTATTTTCTTGCATGTTCTTCGATTTGCTTGCAGGAAAATCCTTCGTGGATAGGTCGATCGCGCCGTTGGCTCGGTCGATAACGCCGTGGAGTTGGTTCAGCGATTGCCGTGGATATCAGTCGTGTACGGTTCTCCTTGTACAGTTGGTAGCCGGATCGTGAGGGTCAAGTCCCACCCAAAAACCTAGTGATCTCCCTCTCATCGAAAGATCGGGTCCCCAATTCACATCAGTTTTACTAGAGTCAATAATCTAGTTCACATCGCTATGTGATTAACACCCAAAAGAGTACTAAGGTATGATCATGTTTTGCTCGTGAGAGAATCTTAGTCAACGGGTCTGTCATATTTAGAGCCGTATGTATTTTGCAAATATTCTATGTCCACAATACTCTGCACGGAGCTACTCTAGCTAATTGCTCCCACTTTTAATATGTATCCAGATTGAGACTTAGAGTCATCTGGATTGGTGTAAAAGCTTGCATCATTGTAACTTTTACGACGGGCTCTTTTATCACCTCCATAATCGAGAAACATCTCCTTAGTCCTCACTAAGGATATTCTTGACCCATGTCCAGTGATCTACTATTAGATCAAAATTGTATTCCTTTGCCAAACTCAGAGCAAGGTATACAATAGGTCTGGTTCACAGCATAGCATACTTTATAGAACCTATGACTGAGGCATAGGGAATGACTTTTCATTCTCTTTCTATTTTCTGCAATGGTCGGGTCTTGAGTCTTACTCAACTTCACACCTTGTAACACAGGCAAGAACTCCTTCTTTGACTGTTCCATTTTGAACTATTTCAAAAAATTTATCAAGGTATGTACTCATTGAAAAATCTTATCAAGCGTCTTGATCTATCTATATAGATCTTGATGCTCAATGTGTAAGCAGCTTCAACGAGGTCTTGCTTTGAAAAACTCTTATTCAAGTATCCTTTCATGTTATCCAGAATTTCTATATAATTTCCAATCAACAATATGTCATCCACATATAATATTAGAAATGCTACAGAGCTCCCACTCACTTTCTTATAAATACAGGCTTCACCACAAGTCTGTATAAAACTATATGCTTTAATCAACTTATCAAAGCGTATATTCCAACTCTGAGATGCTTGCACCAGTCCATAGATGGATCGCTGGAGCTTGCATATTTTGTTAGCACCTTTAGGATTGACAAAACCTTCTGGTTGTATCATATACAACTCTTCTTTAATAAATCCATTAAGGAATGTAGTTTTGACATCCATTTGCCAAATTTCATAAAATGTGGCAATTGCTAACATGATTCGGACAGACTTTTAAGCATCGATACGAGTGAGAAAATCTCATTGTATTCAACACCTTGAACTTTGTCAAAAACCTTTTTCGACAAGTCTAGCTTTGTAGATAGTAACACTACTATCATCGTCCGTCTTCTTCTTGAAGATCCATTTATTTTCTATGGCTTGCCGATCATCGGGCAAGTCCACCAAAGTCCACACTTTGTTCTCATACATGGATCCCATCTCAGATTTCATGGCCTCAAACCATTTTGCGGAATCTGGGCTCATCATCGCTTCCTCATAGTTTGTAGGTTCATCATGGTCTAGTAACATGATTTCCAAAATAAGATTACCGTACCACTCTGGTGCGGATCTTAAATCTGGAAGATCTACAAAGTTTGGTAGTAACTTGATCTGAAGCTTCATGATCATTATCATTAGCTTACTCACTAATTGGTGTAGGAATCACTAGAACTGATTTCTGTGATGAACTACTTTCCAATTCGGGAGAAGGTACAATTACCTTATCAAGTTCTACTTTCCTCCCACTCACTTCTTTCGAGAGAAACTCCTTCTCTAGAAAGGATCCATTCTTAGCAACAAATGTTTTGCCTTCGGATCTGTGATAGAAGGAGTACCCAACAGTTTCCTTTGGGTATTCTATGAAGACGCACTTCTCCGATTTGGGTTTGAGCTTATCAGGTTGAAAATCTTTTTCATATAAGCATCGCAACTCCAAAATATAAGAAACGACGGCTTAGGTTTACTGCTAAACCATAGTTCATACGGTGTCGTCTCAACGGATTTAGATGGTGCCCTTTTAACGTGAATGCAGCTGTCTCTAATGCATAACCCCAAAACAATAGTGGTAAATCAGTAAGAGATATCATAGATCGCACCATATCCAATGAAGTGCGGTTACGACGTTCGGACACACCATAACATTGTGGTGTTCCAGGTGGCGTGAGCTGTGAAACTATTCCACATTGTTTTAATTGAAGACCAAACTCGGAACTCAAATATTCGTCTCCGCGATCAGATCGCAGAAACTTTATTTTCTTGTTATGATGATTTTTCCACTTCACTCTGAAATTCTTTGAACCTTTCAACTATTTCAGACTTATGTTTCATCAAGTAGATATACCCATATCTGCTCAAATCATCTTGTGAATGTCAGAAAATAACGATACTTGCCACGAGCATCAACACTCATTGGATCGCATACATCGGTATGTATTATTTCCAATAAGTCAGTAGCTTGTTCCATTGTTCCGGAGAACGGAGTTTTAGTCATCTTGCCCAAAAGGCACGGTTCACAAGCATCAAATGATTCATAACCAAGTGATTCCAAAAATCGCGCTTTACAGCGATATGACCCAAACGGCAGTGCCACAAATAAGTTGCACTATCATTATTAACTTTGCATCTTTTGGCATCAATATTATGAATATGTGTATCACTATGATCGAGATCCAACAAACTATTTTCATTGGGTATAAGACCATTAAAAGTTTTATTCATGTAAACAGAACAACAATTATTCTTTGACTTTAAATGAATAACCGTATTGCAATAAACATGATCAAATCATATTCATGCTCAACGCAAACGCTAAATAACATTTATTTAGGTTTAACACTTATCCCGAAAGTTTAGGGAGTGTGCGATGATGATCATATCAATCTTGGAACTACTTCCAACACTCATCGTCACTTCCCCTTCAACTAGTCTCTGTTTATTCTGTAACTCCTGTTTCGAGTTACTAATCTTAGCAACCGAACAAGTATCAAATACTCAGGGGTTACTATAAACACTAGTAAGGTACACATCAATAACATGTATATCAAATATACCCTTGTTCACTTTGCCATCCTTCTTATCCACCAAATATTCAAGGCATTTCCGCTTCTAGTGACCATTTCCTTTGCAGTATAATCACTCAGTTTCAGGCTTTGGTCCAGCTTTGGGCTTCTTCGCGGGAGTGACAACTTGCTTGCCATTCTGCTTGAAGTTCCCTTTCTTTCCCTTTGCCCTTTTCTTGAAACTAGTGGTCTTGTCAATCATCAACACTTGATGATCTTTCTTGATTTCTACCTTCGTCGATTTCAGCATCACGAAGAGCTCGGGAATCGTTTTCGTCATCCCTTGCATTATAGTTCATCATGAAGTTCTACTAACTTGGTGGTGGTGACTAGAGAATTCTGTCAATCACTATCTTATCTGGAAGATTAACTCCCACTTGATTCAAGCGATTGTAGTACCCAGACAATCTAAGCACATGCTCACTAGTTGAGCGATTCTCCTCCATCTTTTAGCCATAGAACTTGTTGGAGACTTCATATCTCTCAACTCGGGTATTTGCTTGAAATATCAACTTCAACTCCTAGAACATCTCATATGGTTCATGACGTTCAAAAACGTCTTTGAAGTCCCGATTCTAAGCCGTTTAAGCATGGTGCACTAAACTGTCAAGTAGTCATCATATTGAGCCAGCCAAACATTCATAACGTCTGTATCTGCTCCTGCAATCGGTCTGTCACCTAGCGGTGCATATAGGACATAATTCTTCTGTGCAGCAATGAGGACAAACCTCAGATCACGGATTCAATCCGCATTATTGCTACTAACATCTTTCAACACAATTTTTCTCTAGGAACATATCAAAATAAACATATGAAAGCAACAACGCAAGCTATTGATCTACAACATAATTTGCAAAATACTACCAGGACTAACTTCATGATAAATTTAAGTTCACTTAATCATATTACTTAAGAACTCCCACTTAGACAGACATCCCTCTAATCCTCTAAGTGATTACGTGATCCATATCAACTACACCATGTCCGATCGTCACGTGAGATGGAGTAGTTTCAACAGTGAACATCAATATGTTGATCATATCTACTATATGATTCACGCTCGACCTTTCGGTCTCCGTGTTCCGAGGCCATATCTGTTATATGCTAGGCTCGTCAAGTTTAACCTGAGTATTCCGCGTGCGCAACTATTTTGCACCCGTTGTATTTGAACGTAGAGCCTATCACACCCGATCATCACATGGTGTCTCAGCACGAAGAACTTTCGCAACGGTGCATACTCAGGGAGAACACTTCTTGATAATTAGTGAGAGATCATCTTATAATGCTACCGTCATACAAAACAGAATAAGATGTATAACAGATAAACATCATATGCAATCAAAATATGTGACATGATATGGCCATGATCATCTTGCGCCTTTGATCTCCATTTCCAAAGTACTGTCATGATCTCTATCGTCACCGGCACGACACCATGATCTTCATCATCTTGATCTATATCAATGTGTCGTCACATGGTCGTCTCGCCAACTATTGCTATCGCATAACGATAAAGTAAAGCAATTATTTGGCACTTGCATCTTATGCAACAAAGAGACAACCATAGAGCTTCTTCCAGTTGCTGATAACTTCGGTTACAAAACATGATCATCTCATACAATAAAATATAACATCACGTCTTGACCATATCACATCACAACATGCCCTGCAAAAACAAGTTAGACGTCCTCTACTTTGTTGTTGCAAATTTTACGTGACTGCTACGGGCTGAGCAAGAACCATTCTTACCTACGCATTAAAACCACAACGATAGTTCGTCAAGTTAGTGCTGTTTTAACCTTCGCAAGGACCGGGCGTAGCCACACTCAGTTCAACTAAAGTTGGAGAAACAGACACCCGCTAGTCACCTGTGTGCAAAGCACGGCGGTAAAACCATTCTCGCGTAAGCGTACGCGTAATGTCGGTCCGGGCCGCTTCATCCAACAATACCGCCGAACCAAAGTATGACATGCTGGTAAGCAGTATGACTTGTATCGCCCACAACTCACTTGTGTTCTACTCGTGCATATAACATCAATGCATAAAACCTAGGCTCAGATGCCACTGTTGGGGAACATAGTAATTTCAAAAAAATTCCTACGCACACGCAAGATCATGGTGATGCATAGCAACGAGAGGGGAGAGTATTGTCCACGTACCCTTGTAGACCATAAGCAAAAGCGTTATGACAACACGGTTGGTGTAGTCGTACGTCTTCACGATCCGACCGACCCAAGTACCGAACGTACGGCACCTCCGAGTTCAGCACACGTTTAGCTCGATGACGATCCCCGGACTCCGATCCAGCAAAGTGTCGGGGATGAGTTCCGTCAGCACGACGGCGTGGTGACGATGATGATGTTCTACCGGCGCAGGGCTTCGCCTAAACTCCGTGACGATATGACCAAGGTGGAATATGGTGGAGGAGGGCACCGCACACGGCTAAGGAACGATCTTGAAGATCAACTTGTGTGTCATGGGGTGCCCCCCTGCCCCCGTATATAAAGGAGCAAGGGGGAGGGGGCGGCCGGCCAAGGGAGGGCGCGGCAGGGAGGAGTCCTACTCCCACCGGGAGTAGGACTCCCTCCTTTCCTAGTCCAACTAGGAGAGGGGAAGGAAGGGAAGGAGAAGGAGAAGGAAGGAGAGGGAGGAAAAGGAGGAAAGGGGGGCCGGCCCCCTAGTCCAATTCGGTTTGGGCTAGGGGGGCCCCGCGCCCTGCCTCCTCTCTTCCACCACTTGGCCCATGAGGCCCATTGCTTCTTCCTCGTATTCTCGTAACTCCCCGGTACCCCCGAAAATACCCGAATCACTCGGAACCTTTCCAAACTCCGAATATAGTCGTCCAATATATCGATCTTTATGTCTCGACCATTTCGAGACTCCTCGTCATGTCCCCGATCTCATCCGGGACTCCGAACTCCTTCGGTACATCAAAACTCATAAACTCATAATATAACTGTCATCGAAACCTTAAGCGTGCGGACCCTACGGGTTCGAGAACTATGTAGACATGACCTAGAACTATTCTCGGTCAATAATCCATAGCGGAACCTGGATGCCCATATTGGCTCCTACATATTCTACGAAGATCTTTATCGGTCAAACCGCATAACAACATACGTTGTTCCCTTTGTCATCGGTATGTTACTTGCCCGAGATTCGATCGTCGGTATCCAATACCTAATTCAATCTCGTTACCGGCAAGTCTCTTTACTCGTTACGTAATGCATCATTCCGTAACTAACTCATTAGCTACATTGCTTGCAAGGCTTATAGTGATGTGCATTACCGAGAGGGACGAGAGATACCTCTCCGACAATCGAAGTGACAAAACCTAATCTCGAAATACGCCAACCCAACATGTACCTTTGGAGACACCTGTAGTACTCCTTTATAATCACCCAGTTACGTTGTGGCGTTTGGTAGCACCCAAAGTGTTCCTCCGGTAAACGGGAGTTGCATAATCTCATAGTTACAGGAACATGTATAAGTCATGAAGAAAGCAATAACAACATACTAAACGATCAAGTGCTAGGCTAACGGAATGGGTCATGTCAATCACATCATTCTCCTAATGATGTGATCCATTAATCAAATGACAACACATGTCTATGGTTAGGAAACATAACCATCTTTGATTAATAAGCTAGTCAAGTAGAGGCATACTAGTGACTATATGTTTGTCTATGTATTCACACATGTATCATGTTTCCGGTTAATACAATTCTAGCATGAATAATAAACATTTATCATGAAATAAGGAAATAAATAATAACTTTATTATTGCCTCTAGGGCATATTTCCTTCAGTATCCTCCAGATGGTTAGGCGTCATGGTCTGAGCATCCAAGAGAAATTGTGGATCGCCGAGTGACCAAGTGTGTGAAGGTTTGGAAGTCACCTGTGAAGACTTACCACGAGTGTTGGGCGAGGTCTGTGTGATCTTAGCTCAAGGAGAATACAGTGAGGATTGTGTGTCCGGGACTATGTGTCCTCGAGTTTAAATACTCAGCCGCTCCAACCAGACGTACAACTGTCACAACAGTTGGAACTGGTCTACCAAATCATTTTCTTCACCAAGCCTACTGGTTCTATTTCCTCAACCCATTCATTTCCTCGTTCATGTGTTGATGAACCTAATCATTACTGTTTGAAGACTTTGACTGAAGACTTTCTCTATTTCCTCAATCCAATTTCTCCAGTCACATTGTCTTCAGCCTGCTTATCCTGTGTTTACGCTTTCTGTACTCTGTGTTTGTTTTCCATTTCATCATGATGACTATGCTATTGCTCTGTTATGCTTATACCTGAGTACTTATTCCGCTGCTAGTTGTTCGTAACTTAGGAATTTCCTCACCCTGAAATTCCTTAGAAACGAATTTGTAAAAATCGCCTATTCACCCCCCTCTAGTCGACTTAACGCACTTTCAGGTCTCCAGCGGGCGGTTGTGACGCGGCTTGGTTGCTCTGTAGCTTGCCCCATTGCCACCGGCATGAGGTTGGACTAGGCGAAGAAAGTATTATAGTACGCGTGGTGTGGATGTGGATGCTAATTTCTGTGATTCGCGTTGTAATTGTTGAAACACATCTAGATGTGCCTTGAGTATTGCACATCTAAGTCTTATGTCATTGATGTTAAGTGAGATTTGTGTGGGTATTTTTTTTTCTTTTTTTTCGATTAAGTCATTTAGATGTGCAATAATTAGACCATAATTCGTCATGGCCCGATTGGCGAACCGTCTAAAGACACCCTGCACTTTAGTCTTGAAGGTAATGATATGCACCTGGGTGCGGTTCCTCTACCAACAGGCATACCCAACATACACGCTATTTCTTCGTTTGTGAACCGACCAAATCACGTCTTGGGGGCCTTTATATTGTAAAGTTACAGACTCATATCAATAATGCTTTGACCCGATTTGAAATACCATGACCCTATCTGAAGACACCTCGCTGCTCCTCGCTCCTCTGCCCAGTCGTGCTACCCCGCGCCGCGCCGCCATGCCTAGTGAGAGGATGAAAGGACCCGCGCCGCGGGGGCTTTGCCCGGCAGCGTGCAGTGGCAGGGGGGAGGGGAATCAAGGTGGTGGCGGCTGGCTAGCGGTGGCGGCTAGGGTTGGTCTCGGGCCGCTCGCGGGAAGCGACACGGGAGAATGCCATAATTATTGCACATCTAAGTCTTGTGTCATTGATGTTAAGTGAAAGATTTGTGTGGGTATTTTTGCCTTTTTTTTCTTTTTTGTTTGAATCACTTAGATGTGCAATAGTGCCAAGACACTTTTTGTTTTGTGCGGCATCAGTTGACATTAGGAAACAATCTCTAGTTCTAAAATTAGTGTCGGTAGGGGGTCTGTATACGGGAAAAAAATATAAGACCAGGTCTCATATAAAGCAGGTGAGACCCGTCCTGATGGATGACACGTGACATTCACTAATCACAAAGCATCTAATCTCTCCCCCCTGATTTCAAGTGGGGGGTGGGGTAGATGCTTTGTGATTTGTGAATGCCACGTGTCATTCATCAGGATGGGTCTCACCTGCTAACCCGTGAGACCTGGTCTCATAGAATTCTTTTCGGTCTGTATACCATCCGTAATAAGTCTAGCTTTTTTTTAAACTATAAAATATGCTAACCACAATATACCCTGCGGCGTGATGATCTGAGTCCATTCACACTCGGTGGTCGCTATACATTATCGTACGTACGTTTCACAGGCAGTTGACCTGGCTGTCCTGCTTGGCATTTCTAGCAAACCTCCTCCAATACCAATGCTTGGCCCACACCGTCCTCATGGCCTCCAGCGGCACGCCTTTGGTCTCCGGCAGGAGCGCCGCCATGAAAACCGTCATCACCAGGACCCAGCCGGCGTAGAAGATGAATATCGCGTACTTCATGGCGCAGAGCAGGGTGATGAACACCTGCGTCTGCGCGAAGGAGAGGCTGAGCGCGATGGACACGGTCATGGCCTGCCCCGCCGACCTGATCTCCACCGGGTAGATCTCGCTCGGCACCACCCACTTGAGCGGCCCCCACGACATGCCGAAGCTGCACGTGTACAGGCACATGAGCACCAGCACCCCCTTGGCATAGTTCCGCGCCATCGTCGTCGCGTGGTGCCTCCCGAGATGATCCGCCAGTATCCACGCCACCGCCACCTTAATTAGATGTCCAATCAACAGACAAGTAGTCCTGTATAAGGCAGTGAACTCGTGCATGCACGTGACAGCTTGTGTGTGTGGGCGTCGTGTAGCGTTACCTGGCAGAGCATCATGGCTACGCCGCCCGCGAGGAACAGGAACCTGCGGCCGGCACGGTCCACGACGAAGGTGGACACGACGACGGCGAATAAGTTGACGAGGCTAAGTATGACGGAGCCCAAGATCGCCTTCTGGCTGTCGAACCCCACGGTCCGGAACAGCACCGGCGAGAAGACGGTGATGACGATCATGCCGGTGAGGTCGAAGAAAGTGGGGATGGCCACCATCATCACCAGGTAGTGCCGGTACCCCTTGCCACGCAGCTGCTCGAACGCGCCCTCGTCGTTCCGGCGAGCCTCCTCCACGGCGAGGACGATGTCCTTGAACTCGTCGCCCACGTCGGCGTCCGCGCCGCGGATGCGCTGGAGCGCCGCGCGTGCCCTGTCGGGATCACCGCGCAGGACGAGGCTGCTGGGAGTGTCGGGGACGAAGAGGGCGCCCAGCACAACGACGATGGCCGGCACGCCGGCCAGGCCGAGGGAGACCCGCCAGCCCCATCCCGGGATGCGGTTGGTGAAGTAGTTGGCGACGGTCGCCGCCAGCGTGCCGATGACGAGGAAGACGTGGTAGGCGGTGGTGAAGGCGCCGCGCCACTTGGCTGGCGATATCTCGGCGAGGTACAGCGGAGCCGCCTGCGGTCAACGGACCCATGTGTCATTGCGAAGTGGAAAGTGCCAAAATGTTTCAACTGAATGAAAAGATGGGCATCCTAAAAAAACAAAAATGAAAGATGGGCCTACTTCCAAACAAAAATGAAAGATGGGCCGTGATGTACAAGTATACGAACTAGGCCTACATACGAATACGGTCTGCTGCTGGGCTGGAGCTGAAAATGACACTGGATACCTGCGCTGTGAACCCAACGCCGAAGCCGAGCAGCATCCGGCCGACGATGAGCATGGCGATGTTCACGGCGGCGGCGTTGACGGCGGAGCCGGCAAGGAACAGGGCGCCGCCAGTGAGCATGACGGCCTGGCGGCCCACGCTCCTGGTCACCCGGCTCGCCACCAGCGACGACAGCACGCCGGCGATGTACAGCGACGACGTGAACGCCGTCAGCATCTGGTTGTCATACTTGCAGTAGGCGTCGCGCTTGGCGCCCTTCATCCCCTTCAGAACCTCCGGGAAGAATTTGTCCAGGAACGACTCCATTTGCGTGACGCCACCTGAATTTTCACCGTCAGCTGACTCTATTTTTCTGTTCATTTGCAGCAGAGAGCGCAATCACGCGCGGCGCGTGCGAACGAAGCTAACCGATTTATGATATCCTCACGATATTGATATATCGTTTACCTCCGACTCTTCTAGAATCGACATCAGTAATGTTGAAAGCAAAAGAACATATAAGTTTCTTTTGTTGCAAACGTCACACGATATCTGCAAGCGTATGCACGATCACAGCAAACTGTACTACGTACAGCGACGTACGTCCAACTATCAGAAGAAATCTCGAATATTGGCATATGTGCTTATTCCAATTCCTTTTTTCTGTTCTGCGGTCCTGCTTAATTAAGCATCACAGTGGTGGACTTTTAAGCATCACAACGGTCCTGCTTATTCAAGCCACATGATAGTTCCACTATAATAAGCATATATAGCAGCTATGACAAGTTGAGGGTGAATTTTAAACATATACTCCCTCTGTAAATAAATGTAAGATGTTTTATAGGTCACGGAGTATTTCTCTCAGTAATGTCGACATTCACTGGCATGTAGTAGTAACTTTCGGCATATATTTCTCCCAGTAACGTCGACTGCTATGACAAATTGACAGCACCAACAACAAATCCATCGAGATTTCCAATAGCGCCAGGCAGAAAACGTGCATGAAACTGCTATGTTTTCAAGCACCTCCCGGTTCCGTGGATGGATGATTAGATGTCCGGTGTTGTTGTTTTAGTTGTACAGCACTAGGGAACGGGTGCTGTCATCTTGTTTCCCTAGCCTGCACGTTTACCTTGTCCAACCCAAGTTATATGTTGGTGAGACGATTTAGCTAACTCAGTGGGCTGCACACTTTTGCTCTCTAGAACCTTCCTGCTACTGTTGCAATTGCGACAATGCTCAAGTACGCCAACGTTGCGCTGCTGATGAGACATATCTTGCGTATATTGCTTTGGTAGTGGATTCCACTGTCGATAATTGATATGGAGAGAGTTTGTATGGACTAGGTTTCAAGGAATCCAAATCACATGGTAATAATTGGTACTGTATGCCTTATCCGACGCTTTTTCTCTCCCCATTATACTTGTGCGGGAGGATGCACATTGGAGGAGTAGGGGGCAGGCTGGATTCTCACCTAGCTATTATAGTGAATGAGATCTCTACTAAAAATTGAGTATTATGGTGAAATGCTTTTGGCTGGTGCATATAAAGAATGGCGCGAAAAGAGGCTACGCTCTCGGTCTCGGGCATGGAGATGAGCAAGAGGGCGATCAGAAACACACATGTTCTGATTCCTGCCTTGCCTATGCAGTTGGCTGTTGGTAGTACGTGCTGGATGCCATATATGTCCTCTCTCGCAGCTTTCATGTGAGGCAAGGAAGTGAAAGGTTGTTGGTCTAAGATTCTAGAGCTAGACCTCTTTTTTATTTATTCTTCATTTCTTATTTTATTTCGCGGGGAAGAGCACCTCCTGGTGAAAGTAACACAAACTGCCTTTATTTTCCTGTTCACCCGGATGCTTTGTAGTACTTTTGTTTTCTTCTGATGATAGTGGAGCCCGGTCCAATATGGATAAGATGGGGAAAGATTGTGTATGCTTTGACATTTTGGGTCAAAACTGAAATTGGTCGTGTGTTCCGCTGAAGTGAACGCCATTAGTAAATGGTTGCTGGTATACGGCTCATAAGGACAAACGGCACTGAAACAGAACGACTGAATCAATCCTGAGAGACAGACGTGCACATGCAGTTGGTTGGTGAGTATTTACTTCGGAGCAGTAGACATAGAAGTGTGTGCCCATCTACCATTTCGATACGTAGTATAGCACCAGCACGTACAAGATGATAAATTGTTTAGGACCTAACAGATTGACGGGCGGATCATAATCCATCCCAAAAGAGCGGCAACTTCTTCAGCTTACGAGGAAAATCCTAAATTTCTTGATTCAAAAGAAGAAGAGGAAGAAAAGGGCCCCCGACTTTCTTTATTTTATTCAGCAGGAGTTCTTTTTTCCGACAAAGATTCAGCAGGAGTTCTGATGTTGCGGTAATTCAGAGTAGAAGAGTAGTAACAATACTGAAATCCTACGGAGAAAGTAAACCCAGATGACTTGAGCTGCACTCATGCCTTCTAATTATGGAAGGTCGTAGAGAAGCCATGCATAAACGCAAGAATTTCTTGTTCAGAGCTCCGAGGATGCCCATGTATCAAGCAGAGTTCGGTTCAAGCATGTGCGCACCTGAGACGCCAATGTCGTAGCCGAAGATGAGGCCGCAGGAGGCGGCCATGAGGCAGGTGACCACCACGGAGAGCGTCACCCGGCCGCCGCCGTAGCCGCGGACGCGGTCGCCGCCGGCCGCCGCGGCGAGACCTCCTCTCGCCATTTTGCGGCTGCTAAGCTGAGTCTTGGATGGTCAATGGGTTGGGGTTTGGAGGGCACAAAGGCGAGAGCTAGAGGGTCGTCGCTATTATATACTACGGGTTCGTCGACAGGACCACATCGAACAGCGGGGTATTAGCTGGAGCCTGAAGGTGGCGCCAAATGTATGCGGAGTATACATGCAACAGATCAGAGCATCTCCAACAGCCGCGCAAAGCGCCGCGGGCAAAAAACCGCCCGCATGCGCTGGCTCCAGCAGCGGCGCTATAATGTAGCGCACGCGCGCCGCTCCAGCAGAGCGCAAAAATACATCGCGCGCGCCGCACAAACCACATGCATACATTTCAGAGAAGATGAGCAAAAATGATCAAACAAACAAAATAAAAATCAACAACAAATAGTTTAAAATAAATCATTACAACTCAAACAAATAGTTTATCGTTCAGTACAACAACAAATAGTTCAAATAAATTATTACAACACAACAAATAGTTCATGAACAATACAATGTCGAGTGCAGATATCATCATACTCTTTGTCGTCTATGACATGCCCACCACTCTTCAATTAGATCATTCTGAAGTTCATTGTGCGTTGCGGGACGCCGAATGGCATGATAGGAGACAACAAAACGGGCTACCCTTTCAGCCCTCCGCCGCACTCGCACGGGATGTCCCAAGAGCTCATACTGTGAGTAGTCTAAATCTTGGCCACGCTCATTCTCGATGATCATGTTGTGCATGATCACACAAGCGTGCATGATGTACCAAAGCATTTGTTGATCCTAAAATCTTGCCGGTCCTCTCACAATAGCAAATTGGGCTTGCAAAATCCCAAATGCTCTCTCCACATCTTTTCTAGCCGCCGCCTGAGCATTATGGAAATCAAGATTTTTTTTACCTTCCGGTTTTTTCAACGGCTTCACAAAGGTTTGCCACTTTGGATAGATGCCATCCGCTAGATAATAGCCATAGTTGTACGTACGGCCATTTGCTACAAACTGCACAGGTGGCAACTCACCATTTGCAATCTTATTCATCAGTGGTGACCGGTTGACAACATTGATGTCATTCAAAGATCCAGGCATTCCAAAGAATGCATGCCAAATCCAAGTCTCCTGATCGGCCACCGCTTCAAGGATTATAGTGGAACCCTTTTTTTGGCCGTGGAATTGCCCATGCCATGCCTTTGGACAATTCTTCCAACTCCAATGCATGCAATCTATTGAGCCAAGCATGCCAGGAAAGCCGCGCGCTTTGTTCATCGCCAATAGGTCGGGGAAGCCTGAGACGGTCGCCGGGGTGCGCGGGCGGCGGCGGCGGCGCGGCCGGTCGGGGGTGGAAGCGCGAGAGGAAGAGGGGGCGCGAGCGCTCGACTGTGCTGCGCGCTGTAGTGGGCGCCCGAAATACGCCGCGCGGGTAAGTGTTTTTGACCGCGCGCCCAACCCGTTTTAGCGCGCGTGCCGTTTTTGCGCGCCCGCTGTAGCGCCCTGACGCGTTGCGCGCGCGCTAAAACGACGTATTTTGCGGCACGGCGCTAGTTTAGCACGGCTGTTGGAGATGCTTTGAGTAACGCGCGCTCAAAAACCATAACAGAAAAACAGATTGAGTTAGGCGCTCTCAGATCATCTCCAACAGCCGCGCCAAACAAGCACCGCGCTGCAAAATTGTTCATTTTAGCGCGCGCGCAACCAGTATAATGGCTCCAGCGGGCGCGCAAAAATTGAGAAGGTGGCATATGTAGTTCAGCACGCGGGCCGAAACTTCATCGCCCGCCGCTTATTTGTTGCGCCCGCTCCCGCGCGCTCGCTCGCAACTCCCCTTCCCCCCTCCAGCCGCGGCGCCGCCGCCGCCCGCGCCACCCGACGACCGGTCCGGCGCTTCCCCGGCCTATCTCCGCGCCGCAGCGGCTTCCTCCACCACCCTCTAGTCACCGCCGCCCCTCGCGCGCATCCGTCCTCCGACGAACAGCGCCCGCAAGGTGTTTGACAAAATGCCTGCAAGGTATGTATTGCTCAAACTTCATGAATTTGGTGCATGTTGATTGTAGTTTTAATAGCATAGTATTGAACATTATAGATGAGTTCATCGTATGATTCTTCCGAAGAAGAATTTGATATGAAAGAGGAGGAGTATCTTGCAATGATCCTAGCTATGCATATCAACAAAAAACCGAAGCACAGTGGTTCGGTTATGGGTCGGCAGAAAATTTGGAGGGATAGGATCAATGCCCATAACAGATTGATGAGGCACTATTTCATGGAGAATCCCACATACCCAGAGTCGTACTTTCGTCGCCGGTTTAGGATGAGCACCGAGTTGTTCAGGCGCATTGCAGAGAAACTGGCTAGCCATGACCGGTTTTTTCAGCAAAGGAGGAATGCCGCCGGAGAGCTCGGGCATAGCACCTTTTAGAAGGTGACAGCCGCTTTGCGTATGTTGGCATACGGTATCCCGGCTGATCTAGTTGATGATCACTTGGCTATGGGTGAGAGCCAAGCCATCATGTGTGTCAAGTGCTTTGCAGTCGGAATTGTGCAAGTGTTTGGCCAGGAGTATTTGAGATCTCCCAATGCTGAAGACGTCGTAAGGCTATTGGAGATGAACAAAGCTCGCGACTTCCCTGGTATGCTTGGCTCAATAGATTGCATGCATTAGAGTTGGAAGAATTGTCCAAAGGCATGGCATGGGCAATTCCACGGCCAAAAAAGGGTTCCACTATAATCCTTGAAGCGGTGGCCGATCAAGAGACTTGGATTTGGCATGCATTCTTTGGAATGTCTGGATCTTTGAATGACATCAATGTTGTCATACGGTCACCACTGATGAATAAGATTGCAAATGGTGATTTGCCACATGTGCAGTTTGTAGCAAATGGTCGTACATACAACTACGGCTATTATCTAGCGGATGGCATCTATCCAAAGTGGCAAACCTTTGTGAAGCCGTTGAAAAAGCCGGAAGGTAGGAAAAATCTTGATTTCCACAATGTTCAGGCGGTGGCTAGAAAAAATGTGGAGAGAGCTTTGGGGATTTTGCAAGCCCAATTTGCTATTGTGAGAGGACTGGCTAGATTTTGGGATCAAAAAATGCTTTGGTACATCATGCACGCTTGTGTGATCATGCATAACATGATCATCGAGAATGAGCGTGGCCAAGATGTAGACTACTCTCAGTATGAGTTGTTGGGACATCCCGTGCGAGTACGACGGAGGGCTGAAAGGGTGGCCCGTTTTGTTGCCTTCTATCATGCCATTCAACGTCCGGCAGCGCATGATGAACTCAAGAAGGATCTCATTGAGGAGTGGTGGACATGGAATGGACGACAAAGAGCATCATCATGATTTGTGCGTTTCACATTGTATTGTTGAACTATTTGTTGCACTATTTGTTGTTTATTGCACTATTTGTTGTTCGAACGATAAACTGTTTGTTTGAGTTGTAATAATGAAATTGAACTATTTATTTTGATTTATTTTGTTTGTGTTTGATCTTTTGCTTCTGTTTTGGAATGCATATGTTGTTTGTGCGTGAGTCGCGCGTGCTGCATTTCTGTGCGCTGCTGGAGCTGCACGCGTGCGCTGCATTTTAGCACGGCTGCTGGAGCCAGCGCTGCCCGCCGCGCCAAACCAGACGATGGACGCGCGGCAAAGTAGTTTTTAGCGCGCGGCGCATTCGGCGGCTATTGAAGATGCTCTCAGAAAAGAAAGAAAAAATAAATCGAGGCTTGGGGAAAGCGACATTTAATAGGAGCGGAGTAAGAATATATATATTTTGATTCAAAGCGGAGTAAGAATAAATACTACTCGGTTATTTTTAGTCTGCATATAAGTTTTGTCCGAAGTTAAAATATCTCTATTTTGACCAAACTTATATGAAAAATTATAAAGATTCATAATGCCAAATCAATATTGTTAGATTCCATATGAAATGTAGTTTCATAGTATATATATTTGATATTGTAGATGTTAATATTTTTTAATATAAATTTGGTCAAACATTGTAAAGTTTCACTTGACACAAATCCAATACGCAGAGTAAAAATGACCGGAGGGAGTACTAGGAAGAATAGGAAGGCAGACAACATTAGGCAAGCCTACCTACCCACCCCTCCGGCGTCGCTCCCATGAGTGCTACCTCTTGAGCACTGCGTTGGATTTCCCCGAAGAGGAGAGGATGATGCAGCAAAGTAGCGTAAGTATTTCCCTCAGTTTTTGAGAACCAAGGTATCAATCCAGTAGGAGACCACACACAAGTCCCTCGTACCTACACAAAATGATAGCTCCTCGCAACCAACGCGATTAGGGGTTGTCAATCCCTTCATGGTCACTTACGAGAGTGAGATCTGATAGAGATGATAAATAATATTTTTGGGTATTTTTGGTATAGAGATGCAAAGTGAAAAGTAAAAGGCAAAGTAAAAAACAAAGCAAGTAATAAAGTAATAGAGATTGATATGATGAGAATAGACCCGGGGGCCATAGGTTTCACTAGTGGCTTCTCTCAAGAGCATAGATATTCTACGGTGGTTGAACAAATTACTGTTGAGCAATTGACAGAATTGAGCATAGTTATGAGCATATCTAGGTAATGATCATGTATATAGGCATCACGTCCAAGACAAGTAGATCGAAACGATTCTGCATCTACTACTATTACTCCACTCATCGACCGCTATCCAGCATGCATCTAGAGTATTAAGTTAAAAACAGAGTAACGCCTTAAGCAAAATAACATGATGTAGAGGGATAAATTCATGCAATATGATAAAAAACCCATCTTGTTATCCTTGATGTCAATAATACAATACGTGCCTTGCTGCCCCTTCTCTCACTGGGAAAGGACACCGCAAGATTGAACCCAAAGCTAAGCACTTCTCCCATTGCAAGAACTACCAATCTAGTTGGCCAAACCAAAAGGATAATTCAAAGAGACTTGCAAAGATAACTCAATCATACATAAAAGAATTCAGAGAAGATTCAAATATTGTTCATAGATAAGCTGGATCATAAACCCACAATTCATCGGTCTCAACAAACACACCGCAAAAAGAAGATTACATCGAATAGATCTCCACGAGAGAGGGGGAGAACATTGTATTGAGATCCAAAAAGAGAGAAGAAGCCATCTAGCTACTAGCTATGGACCCGAAGGTCTGAAGTAAACTACTCACACTTCATCGGAGGGGCTATGGTGTTGATGTAGAAGCCCTCCGTGGTGGATGCCCCCTCCGACGGAGCTCCGGAACAGGCCCCAAGATGGGATCTCGTGGATACAGAAGGTTGCGGCGGTGGAATTAGGTTTTTGGCTCCTGTTCTGATCGTTTGGGGGTACGTAGGTATATATAGGAGGAAGGAGTACATCGGTGGAGCAACAGGGGGGCCACGAGGCGGGGGGCGCGCCCTAGGGGGGTGCCCCCACCCTCGTGACCGACACTTCTGCTTCTTAGAGTAGGGTCCAAGTCTCCTGGATCACGTTCGGTGAGAAAATCACGTTCCCGAAGGTTTTATTCCGTTTGGACTCCGTTTGATATTCCGTTTCTTCGAAACACCGAAATAGGCAAAAAAAACAGCAATTCTGGGTTGGGCCTCCGGTTAATAGGTTAGTCCCAAAAATAATATAAAAGTGGAAAATAAAGCCCCATATAGTCCAAAACAGTAGATAAAGTAGCATGGAGCAATAAAAAAATATAGATACGTTGGAGATGTATCAGGCATCCCCAAGCTTAATTCCTGCTCGTCCTCGAGTAGGTAAATGATAAAAAGAGAATTTTTGATGCAGAGTGATACTTTGGCATAATTTCAATGTAAATCTTCTTAATCGTGGTATGAATATTCAGATTCGAAAGATTCAAGACAAAAGTTCATATTGACATAAAAAAATAATACTTCAAGCATACTAATCAAAGCAATTATGTCTTCTCAAAATAACATGGCCAAAGAAAGTTATCCCTACAAAATCATATAGTCTGGCTATACTCCATCTTCCCCACACAAAATATTTAAATCATGCACAACCCCGATGACAAGCAAGGCAATTGTTTCATACTTATGACATTCTCAAAACTTTTTCAATCTTCACGCAATACATGAGCGTGAGCCATGGATATAGCACTAAATGTGGAATAGAATGGTGGTTGTGGAGAAGACAAAAAGAGGGAAGATAGTCTCACATCAACTAGGCGTATCAACGGGCTATGGAGATGCCCATCAATAGATATCAATGTGAGTGAGTAGGGATTGCCATGCAACGGATGCACTAGAGCTATAAGTATATGAAAGCTCAATAGAAGAAACTAAGTGGGTGTGCATCCAACTTGCTTGCTCACGAAGACCTAGGGCATTTTGAGGAAGCCCATCATTGGAATATACAAGCCAATTTCTATAATGAAAAATTCCCACTAGTATATGAAAGTGACAAAATGAGAGACTCTCTATCATGAAGATCTTGGTGCTACTTTGAAGCACAAGTGTGGTAAAAGGATAGTAGCATTGTCCCTTCTCTATTTTTCTCTCATTTTTTTATTTGGGCCTTTCTCTTTTTTTATGGCCTCTTTTTTTTGTCCGGAGTCTCATCCCGACTTGTGGGGGAATCATAGTCTCCATCATCCTTTCCTCACTTGGGACAATGCTCTAATAATGATGATCATCACACTTTTATTTTTCTTACAACTCGATACTTAGAACAAAGTATGACTCTATATGAATGCCTCCGGCGGTGTACCGGGATATGCAATGAATCAAGAGTGACATGTATGAAAGAATTATGAACGGTGGCTTTGCCACAAATACGATGTCAACTACATGATCATGTTAGCAATATGACAATGATGGAGCGTGTCATAATAAACGGAACGGTGGAAAGTTGCATGGCAATATATTTCGTAATGGCTATGGAAATGCCATGATAGGTAGGTATGGTGGCTGTTTTGAGGAAGATATATGGTGGGTATATGATACCGGCAAAAAGTGCGCGGTATTAGAGAGGCTAGCAATGGTGGAATGATGGGAAAAAGTGTGTATAATCCATGGACTCAACATTAGTCATAAAGAACTCATATACTTATTGCAAAAATCTAGAAGTTATCAAAGCAAAGTATTACGTGCATGCTCCTAGGGGGATAGATTGGTAGGAAAAGACCATCGCTCGTCCCCGACCGCCACTCATAAGGAAGACAATCAATAAATAAATCATGCTCCGAGTTCATCACATAACGGTTCACCATACGTGCATGCTACGGGAATCACAAACTTCAACACAAGTATTCTTTAAATTCACAACTACTCAACTAGCATGACTCTAATATCACCATCTTCATATCTCAAAACAATTATCAAGCATCAAACTTATCTTAGTATTCAACGCACTCAAAAGAAAGTTTCACATATCTTGAATACCAAGTATATTAACATTAAGCAAATTACCACGCTATTAATGACTCTCAAAATAATCTAAGTGAAGCATGAGAGATCAATAGTTTCTTTAAAACAAATCCACCACCGTTCTCTAAAAGATCTAAGTGAAGCACTAGAGCAAAAATTATCACGCTCAAAAGATATAAGTGAAGCACTATGAGCAAAACTATCAAGCTCAAAAGATATAAGTGAAGCACATAGAGTATTCTAGCAAATTCCAATTTATGTATGGCTCTCTCAAAAGGTGTGTACAGCAAGGATGATTGTGATAAACTAGCAAGCAAAGACGTAAATAATACAAGACGCTCCAAGCAAAACACATATCATGTGGTGAATAAAAATATAGCTCCAAGTAAATTACCGATGGAAGTGGATGAAAGAGGGGATGCCTTCCGGGGCATCCCCAAGCTTTGATTTTTTGGTGTCCTTGGATTTTCTTGGGGTGCCATGGGCATCCCCAAGCTTAGGCTCTTGCCACTCCTTGTTCCATAATCCTTCAAAAGAATTCACCCAAAACTTGAAAACTTCACAACACAAAACTCAATAGAAATCTCGTGAGCTCCGTTAGAGAAATAAAACAAAAGACTACTTCAAAGTACTATAATAAAATCATTCTTTATTTATATTGGTGTTAAATCTACTGTATTCCAACTTCTCTATGGATTATAAACTATTTTATTAGCCATAGATTCATCAAAATAAGCAAACAACACACGCAAAATAGAATCTGTCAAAAACAGAACAGTCTGTAGTAATCTGTAACTAACGCAAACTTCTGGAACTCTAAAAATTCTACAAAAATAGGAAGTCCTGGAAATTTTTTTATAGAATAGCAGCAAAAAGAATCAACACAAAAGCACGTTTTTGTTATTTAACAAAATTATATTCGTGCGTGCAAAGTTTCTGTTTTTCAGCAGAATCAAATCAACTATCATCGTAGGTTATCCTATAGGTTTTACTTGGCACAAACACTAATTAAAAGATAAAACCACATCCAAACAGAGGCTAGATGGATTATTTATTCCTAAACAGAATCAAAAACAAAAAACAAAAATAAAATTGGGTTGCCTCCCAACAAGCGCTATCGTTTAATGCGCCTAGCTAGGCATAAAAGCAAGGATAGATCTAGGTATTGCCATATTTGGTAGGCAATCCATAAGTGGCTCTCATGATAGATTCATATGGTAATTTTATTTTCTTTCTAGGGAAGTGTTCCATGCCCTTCTTTAGGGGAAATTGGAATCTAATATGCCCTTCCTTCATATCAATAATTGCACCAATCGTTCTAAGGAAAGGTCTACCAAGAATAATAGGACATGAAGGATTACAATCTATATCAAGAACGATAAAATCTACGGGCACATAATTCCTATTTGAAACAATAAGAACATCATTAATTCTTCCCATAGGCTTTTTAATAGTGGAATCCGCAAGATGCAAGTTTAGAGAGCAATCATCAAAGTCACGGAAATCTAGCAAATCACACAAAGTTTTGGGAATAGTAGAGACACTAGCACCCAAATCACACAAAGCATGAAACTCATAATCTTTAATTTTAATTTTAATAGTAGGTTCCCACTCATCATAGAGTTTTCTAGGGATAGAAACTTTCAACTCAAGTTTTTCTTCATAAGATTGCATCAAGGCATCAACAATGTGTTCGGTAAAGGCCTTATTTTGACTATAAGCATGCAGAGAATCTAGCACGGATTGCAACAAGGAAATACAACCAATCAAAGAGAAATTTTCATAATTAAATTCCTTGAGATGCAAAATAGTGGGTTTAGCAACATCTAGGTTTTTATTTCTTTCAATCCCACTTTCATCAATTTCATCATCAAGATCTAGAAACTCCGAATTCTTAGAACGCCTTCTAGGTAAAGGAAGATCATATTCAGTTTCATCAAGACTCATATTGCAAAACAAAGATTTAATGGGGGACACATCAATAACTTTTAGATCTTCATCTTGATTTTCATAGGAATTGGAAGAACACGCTTTAATAAAGGCATCTTTGGAAGCACGCATCCTAGCGGTTCTTTCTTTGCACTCATCAATGGAAACTATCATGGCTTTGAGAGACTCATTGATATCATGCTTAGGAGGAATAGATTTACGCTTTAAAGAATCAATTTCAAGAGAAATTCTATCAACGTTCCTAGCCAAATCATCAACTTTAAGCAATTTCTCTTCAAGCAAAGCACTAAAATTCTTTTGTGAATTTATAAACTCTTTAACACTACTCTCAAATTCAGAGGGCATCTTATTAAAATTTCCATAAGAGTTGTTGTAGGAATTTCCATAATTATTAGAAGGATTACTAGGATAAGGCCTAGGATTAAAATTCCTCTATATGCGTTGTTTCCAAAACTATTCCTACCAATAAAATTCACATCCATCAAAGTAGAAAAAGGAATATCATTGGGATCAAGAGAAGTATTTTTAGTAGCAAACATCTTCATAAGTTCATCCATCTTTTCACTCAAAACATTGATTTCTTCTATAGCATGCACTTTTTTACTAGAAGATCTTTCGGTGTGCCATTGAGAATAATTAGCCATAATATTATCAAGCAATTTTGTAGCATCTCCTAATGTAATTTCCATAAACGTGCCTCCCGCGGCCGAATCTAAAAGATTTCTAGAAGCAAAATTCAATCCGGCATAAAAAATTTGTATGATCATCCATAAATTCAAACCATGAGTAGGGCAATTGCGAAGCATCAATTTCATTCTTTCCCAAGATTGGGCAACATGCTCATGATCAAGTTGTTTAAAATTCATAATGTTGTTCCTAAGAGTGATGATCTTAGCGAGAGGAAAATACTTAGAGATAAAAGCATCTTTGCACTTGTTTCAAGAATCAATACTATTTTTAGGCAAAGACGAAAACCAAACTTTAGCACGATCACTAAGTGAAAATGGAAATAACTTCAATTTGACAATATTGTTATCCGTATATTTCTTCTTTTGCATATCACACAAATCAACAAAATTGTTTAGATGAGTAGCGGCATCTTCACTAGGAAGGCCGGCGAATTGATCTTTCATAACAAGATTCAACAAAGCGGTATTGATTTCACAAGACTCATCATTATTAATAGGAGCAATCGGAGTACTAAGGAAATCATTATTATTGGTATTCAAGAAATCACACAATTTGGTATTATCTTGCGCCATGGCAACAAGTAATCCAACACACAAGCAAATAGAAAGGCAACGGAAAAAGGCAAACGGGAAAAAGAGGAGGAGATTGGGAAAGAGAGGGCGAATAAAACGGCAAGGGTGAAGTGGGGGAGAGGAAAACGAGAGGCAAATGGCAAATAATGTAATGCGAGAGATAGGGATTGTGATGGGTACTTGGTATGGTTTACTTGCTTGCGTGAGCTTCCCCGGCAACGGCGCCAGAAATTCTTCTTGCTACCTCTTGAGCACTGCATTGGATTTCCCCGAAGAGGAGAGGATGATGCAGCAAAGTAGCGTAAGTATTTCCCTCAGTTTTTGAGAACCAAGGTATCAATCCAGTAGGAGACCACGCACAAGTCCCTCGTACCTACACAAAACGATAGCTCCTCGCAACCCACGCGATTAGGGGTTGTCAATCCCTTCATGGTCACTTACGAGAGTGAGATCTGATAGAGATGATAAATAATATTTTTGGGTATTTTTGGTATAGAGATGCAAAGTGAAAAGTAAAAGGCAAAGTAAAAACAAAGCAAGTAATAAAGTAATAGAGATTGATATGATGAGAATAGACCCGGGGGCCATAGGTTTCACTAGTGGCTTCTCTCAAGAGCATATATATTCTACGGTGGGTGAACAAATTACTGTTGAGCAATTGACAGAATTGAGCATAGTTATGAGCATATCTAGGTAATGATCATGTATATAGGCATCACGTCCAAGACAAGTAGATCGAAACGATTCTGCATCTACTACTATTACTCCACTCATCGACCGCTATCCAGCATGCATCTAGAGTATTAAGTTAAAAACAGAGTAACGCCTTAAGCAAGATGACATGATGTAGAGGGATAAATTCATGCAATATGATAAAAAAAACCATCTTGTTATCCTCGATGGCAACAATACAATACGTGCCTTGCTGCCCCTTCTCTCACTGGGAAAGGACACCGCAAGATTGAACCCAAAGCTAAGCACTTCTCCCATTGCAAGAACTACCAATCTAGTTGGCCAAACCAAAAGGATAATTCGAAGAGACTTGCAAAGATAACTCAATCATACATAAAAGAATTCAGAGAAGATTCAAATATTGTTCATAGATAAGCTGGATCATAAACCCACGATTCATCGGTCTCAACAAACGCACCGCAAAAAGAAGATTACATCGAATAGATCTCCACGAGAGAGGGGGAGAACATTGTATTGAGATCCAAAAAGAGAGAAGAAGCCATCTAGCTACTAGCTATGGACCCGAAGGTCTGAAGTAAACTACTCACACTTCATCGGAGGGGCTATGGTGTTGATGTAGAAGCCCTCCGTGGTGGATGCCCCCTCCGGCGAAGCTCCGAAATAGGCCCCAAGATGGGATCTCGTGGATACAGAAGGTTGCGGCGGTGGAATTAGGTTTTTGGCTCCTGTTCTGATTGTTTGGGGGTACGTAGGTATATATAGGAGGAAGGAGTACGTCGGTGGAGCAACAGGGGGGCCACGAGGCAGGGGCGCGCCCTAGGAGGGCGCCCCCACCCTCGTGACCTACTCTTCTGCTTCTTAGAGTAGGGTCCAAGTCTCCTGGATCACGTTCGGTGAGAGAATCACGTTCCCGAAGGTTTTATTCCGTTTGGACTCCGTTTGATACTCCGTTTGATATTCTGTTTCTTCGAAACACTGAAATAGCCAACATTTAGCGCAGGAAGGCCGGTCGAGTGGAGGTGTTGGGCTCTAGTTTGGCGTAGTGGCGCGACGGTGGGTGCTCGAGGCGGAAGCATGTTGGTGACTTGGCGTGCATGTGCAGTCCTACGGCTGCAGGATGGGTTAGATCAGGCGGCGACGTGCATGTCAGGTTCCGGCTAGATCCTCCTAGATCTCGAGTCTGATCAGCGACGAGCTATGCTAGGTGGCGATGGAGGCCCGTCTGGATCGCTGTTTGGGGATGGTCTACGATGGTGAGGTGGTGGCCTCTCGGGGCATGCAGTGGCTTGTTGGCATTGCGACACTCATCGATGGTTGGGTTGGTCAGGTTGGGCCGCGGTGACAGCTGGGCGCAGCTCTGGCGTCGGCTCGTCTGCGGCCGACTCATGTGGACGCTCTTGGAGTTCATCGGAGGCGGCAAGTTGTGATTAGTCTGGTACCTCGCATCATTGGGCGTGTGGCTGGAGCTGGCCATGTGTGGATTCGGGCAGGGAGCCATGGTGGGGCCTCACAAGGGGTGGCATATGGAGAGGTGGCCAGGGAGGCTCCTATGCGGTCGGTGAGGGAGTCCTGGATTAGGGGGTCCTCAGACAGCCGGACTATATACGTGGGTCGGACTGTTGGACTATGAAGATACTAGATAGAAGACTTCATCCTGTGTCCGGATGGGACTCTCATTTGCGTGGAAGGCAAGCTTGGCGGTTCGGATATGTAGATTCCTTTCTCTGTAACCGACTTTGTGTAACCCTAGCCCTCTCTGGTGTCTATATAAACCGGAGGGTTTAGTCCATAGGACAACAATCCTAATCTCATAGGCTAGACTTCTACGGTTTAGCCATTACGATCTCGTGGTAGATCAACTCTTGTAATACTCATATTCATCAAGATCAATCAAGCAGGAAGTAGGGTATTACCTCCATAGAGAGGGCCTGAACCTGGGTAAACGTCGTGTCCCCCGCCTCCTGTTACCATTATCCTTAGATGCATAGTTCGAGATCCCCTACCGGAGATCCGCCGGTTTTGACACCGACATTGGTGCTTTCATTGAGAGTTCCGCTGTGACGTCGAAGATAGGCTTGATGGCTCGCCTTGTTATCAAGGACAACATCACCTCCTGGGGAGCCCTGGCCTCAGGCCAAACCCTCCGGCTGGGCGGCTTTACCATGGCCGCCCGTTCGGCCGTCGTGCCGATGATGACTTCTCGGGTCATCGAAAATCGCCTCCGCGTCAGCTCAGAATACTCCGAGCAGATGGATTCGACGGAGTTGTCATCTTTAAACGAACTCTTGGATTGCATGGCTGCCTTGGGAGTCGCTACGGACTATGATTAGATTGGGCTTAAACACGATCAGAGAGGAATTGAATCTCCGCTGATCAACCATCAGATAGAGGTAGTGGAGGAGCAATACGACAACTCTTCCTCTATATTGAGGATGAACTATGTTTGGATTTCCGAGTTCACAGAGCCAGATACCCACCTGCAGGCGGACACGCCACGTATCCCGAACCTAGAGTCATACTGTGGGCCTGAAAAATTGGTTGATATTCCGGAGCCCGAGCTGTTAAGCTCGGAAATTTCTCAAACTCCGGATCCCAGATTGGGTTAGGGTCCCAGATCTCAAACTCCGGACTCCATCACTACAGTCTTCTTGGTGTATCCGTCCCTTGATAGGTCCCAAGTGCGGAGGCGTCCTTTTAACAGTGGATATCACGCCCTTTTTGGGCGAGATGCATTTGCAAGCTTCCAAGCTATACCCCATTACGGGTACATGAAGCTCAACATGCCAGGGCCCAATGGAATCATCACTCTTGCCAGTGATCCGGACATAGCACTCCGAGCCGAAAACAAAACCGCCGCCTTGGCCCTCGAGGCATTGTCTGAAGCCTTCGTGGCCGAAGAATTAACCCTGTTGTGCTCCACGGTGGATAGGGACGACGTGATCCTCGATAAGCAATCCAAATCCACCTCCTTTAAACCAGCGGAAGAAATAGTCAAATTCCAGATCCACCCAACGGACTCCACGAAGACAGCATCCATCGGGGCACAGCTGGACCCCATGGTTGACGCCGCACTACGGGCGTTCCTACGCGAAAACTAGGATATATTCGCCTGGCACCCTTCTGATATGCCAGGGATCCCACGCAGGCTGGCCGAGTACAGCCTAAACATACTGAAGCGATATAAGACGATCAAGCAAACATTACGGCGCTTCTCCGAACCTAAACGACAAGCCATGGGAGAGGAGCTAGCCAAGTTACTCGAGGCCAGATTCATCAGAGAGATAAAACACCCGGACTGGCTAGCAAATCTGGTAATGGTACCAAAGAAGGATAAATTCTGGCGCCTATGTGTCGATTACAAAAACCTCACAAGGCCTGCCCTAAGGATCCCTTTCCCCTCCCCCGCATCGATCAGATTATCGATGCTACCGCAGGACACGACTCATTGTGTTTCCTCGACGCATACTCCGGATACCATCAAATCAAGATGAAGGAGTCCGATCAGGCTGCAACGACATTTATCACCCCATACGGGCCTTTCTGCTTCAACACCATGCCTTTCGGGTTCAAAAATGCTGGTGCCACCTATCAACGCATGATTCATACATGCCTGGAGAAACAAATCGGCAAGACAGTTGAAGCATACGTGGATGACGTAGTCATCAAAACTAGGCACGTCCAGTCCTTAATAGACGATCTGCGTCTCACATTCGACAACCTCTGAACATATGACATCAAGCTCAATCCGGAAAAGTGTGTTTTAGGCGTTCCCGCCGGAAAGCTTATGGGCTTCATCATTTCCAATAGAGGAATTGAGGCAAACCCAGCTAAAATCCGAGCTTTGTCACAGTTGGCTACGCCAACAGACCTTAAACAAGTCCAAAAATTATCCGGATGTGTGGCAGCTTTAAGTCGTTTTATCTCCAGACTAGGAGAAAAGGCATTGCCACTCTATCGCCTTCTCTGACGCACCGATCACTTCGAGTGGATGGACGTGGCAACAGCCGGATTGGAAGAAATAAAGGCTCTTCTAGCAAGCAACCCAATCCTGGCCGCGCCAAATGTCGGCGAACCCATGTTATTGTACATATCGGCTACACACCAAGTCGTGAGTGCAATGCTCGTCGATGAACGAGAGGTGGACGGACTCAAATTCCCGCTTCATAAGCCAGTATACTATGTATCCACTGTCCTCACACCATGCAAATCCCGGTACCCGCATTACCAAAAAATAGCATACGCGGTCTTCATGGCATCCCAGAAGCTACGGCACTACTTTCAAGAATGCTCCGTAATGGTGGCCTCTGAGGTACTGATGACCCACAAGTATAAGGGATCTATCGTAGTCCTTTCGATAAGTAAGAGTGTCGAACCCAACGAGGAGCAGAAGGAAATGATAAGCGGTTTTCAGCAAGGTATTCTCTGCAAGTACTGAAATAAGTGGTAACAGATAGTTTTGTGATAAGGTAAGTTGTAACGAACAACAAGTAACAAAAGTAAATAAGGTCCAGCAAGGTGGCCCAATCCTTTTTGTAGCAAAGGACAAGCCGGAACAAACTCTTATAATAGGAAAAGCGCTCCCGAGGACACATGGGAATATCATCAAGCTAGTTTTCATCACGCTCATATGATTCGCGTTCGGTACTTTGATAATTTGATATGTGGGTGGACCGGTGCTTGGGTGCTATTCTTACTTGAACAAGCATCCCACTTATGATTAACCTCTATTGCAAGCATCCTCAACTACAACAAAAGTATTAAGGTAAACCTAACCATAGCATGAAACATATGGATCCAAATCATGCCCTTACGAAGCAACGCATAAACTAGGGTTTAAGCTTCTGTCACTCTAGCAACCCATCATCTACTTATTACTTCCCAATGCCTTCCTCTAGGCCCAAATAATGGTGAAGTGTTATGTAGTCGACGTTCACATAACACCACTAGAGGCTAGACAACATACATCTCATCAAAATATCGAACGAATACCAAATTCACATGACTACTAACAGGAAGACTTCTCCCTTGTCCTCAGGAACAAACGTAGCTACTCACAAAGCATATTCATGTTCATAATCAGAGGGGTAATAATATGCATAAAGGATCTGAACATATGATCTTCCACCAAGTAAACCAACTAGTATCAACTACAAGGAGTAATCAACACTACTAGTAGCCTACTAGCACCAATCCCGGACTTGGGGACAAGAATTGGATACAAGAGATGAACTAGGGTTTGGAGATGAGATGGTGCTGGTGAAGATGTTGATGGAGATTGTCCTCTCCCGATGAGAGGAGTGTTAGTGATGATGATGATGATGATTTCCCCCTCCTGGAGGGAAGTGTCCCCGGCAGAACAGCTCTGCCGGAGCCCTAGATTGGTTCCGCCAAGGTTCCGCCTCGTGGCAGCGGAGTCTCGTCCCGAAAGGTTGCTTGTTATTTTTTTCTCATCGAAAGAGTTCATATAGGAGAAGATGGGCATCGGAGAGCCACCAGGGGGCCCATGAGGTAGGGGGGCGCGCCCAGGGGGAGGGGCGCGCCCCCACCCTCGTGAGCAGGGTGTGGGCCCCTGGCCTTCATCTTTGACGAAGATTTTTTTATTTGTTTTAAGACATTCCGTGGAGTTTCAGGACTTTTGGAGTTGCACAGAATAGGTCTCCAATATTTGCTCCTTTTCCAGCCAGAATTCCAGCTGCCGGCATTCCTCCTCTTCATGGTAAACCTTGTAAAATAAGAGAGAATAGCCATAAGTATTGTGACATAACGTGAAATAACAGCCCATAATGTGATAAATATCGATATAAAAGCATGATGCAAAATGGACGTATCAACTCCCCCAAGCTTAGACCTTGCTTGTCCTCAAGCGAAAAGCTGATAACAATAAATATGTCCTCATGTTTAGAGGTAGAGGCGTCGATAAAAATAAAATATGGACATGAAGGAATCATGATTATTCTCATAGCAGCAACATATATTGATTTTGTCATATGATTACTCATGTTCAAGTGATGTTCTTTTCACAAAGCCAAAGTATGAATCAGAAACCTTATTGGGCACTAACAAATTATAACCTCAGTCATTGAAGCAATTGCAATTTATCATAACATCGGAAAGAGTCTATGTCAGAGCTTAAAAGCAAGTCCACATACTCAACTATCACTTAGTCCTTCATAATTGCTAACACTCATGCAATACTTGTGGTTACGGAGTTTTAACCGGACACGAAGAAAGATAGGGGCTTGTAGTTTTGCCCCACAACCTTTTACCTCAAGGGTAATGTCAACAATAATAATTCATGCTCCCATACATCCAATTAGGTATATATATCATGTTCTTTCCAACATGCTGGGCTTGCCAAAGGATAACATGAAAAAAAAAGGAAAGGTGAAGATCACCGTGACTCTTGCATAAGGTAGAAGTCATTACTTTCAATAAGACCAATATGAACTCTTTGTTTCTTTTTATTCTTTTCTTTTATTCACCCGAGATCATGGCAAAATAATCAAGCCCTTGACTCAACACTAATCTTTATTATATATATCTCACGGACTCGATTGCAAAGAGGGATCATAAAGCAAAACTTCAGAACTAGATCATGTCATGACTTTATTCTACTAAATCAAGATACTAATAATAGGATCAAACTAAGAAAAACGGTAAAGATAGGAGTTGTGATGGTGATACGATACCGGGGCACCTCCCCCAAGCTTGGCAGTTGCCAAGGGGAGTGCCCATACCCATGTGATTATGTCTCCTTCTTTGTTGTTGGCGGTGGAGGTGTTGTTGATGATGCAAGCTTGTCGTCCACCTTCCATGGCATAGGCTCACCCTCATAGAAGGATGATCAAGTCTCCGGAATCCTCAGATCTGCAACGGAAACAGCTCGAAACAAAAACAGAGGATATTTGCATGATACGGGAGTCAAAACCTTCGGGAGAATATATAATGAATTTTTACCGACCAAAATACGTATCGTGCAAGGAAACGGAGTCCGGAGGGCACACGAGGTGCTCATGAGGTAGGGGGCGCGCCCAGGGGGATAGGGCGCGCCCTCCACCCTCGTGTCCTCCCCGGACTGCTACTTATTTTTCTATTTTTCTAAATATTCCAAAACGGAGAAATATTACCTTAGAATTTGTTTTGGAGTCGGTTTACTTACCATACCACATACCTATTCCTTTTCGGAGTCTGGAACGTTCTGGAAAGTGTCTCTTATGTATTCCTCCGGGGTTACGGTTTCAATGATATTGGTTTCAACATTTATGGGATTACCTGAGATATAGTGTTTGATCCTTTGACCGTTCACCACCTTCGGATTTGTGACTGCGAAGTTGTTGATTTTTATGGCACCGGAACGATAGACCTCCTCGATAACGTAGGGACCTTCCCATTTAGAGAGAAGTTTTCCTGCAAAAAATCTTAAACGGGAGTTGTATAGCAATACATAATCACCTACATTAAACTCACGCTTTTGTATCCTTTTGTCATGCCATCTTTTAACTTTTTCTTTAAATAACTTGGCATTTTCATAGGCTTGGGTTCTCCATTCATCAAGTGAGCTAATATCAAATAACCTCTTCTCACCGGCAAGTTTGAAATCATAGTTGAGCTCTTTAATAGCCCAATATGCCTTATGTTCTAGTTCAAGAGGTAAGTGACATGCTTTTCCATAAACCATTTTATACAGAGACATACCCATAGGATTCTTATATGCAGTTCTATAGGCCCATAACGCATCATCAAGTTTCTTGGACCAATTCTTTCTAGACCTATTAACAGTCTTTTGCAAAATTAACTTGAGCTCTCTATTGCTCAATTCTACATGTCCACTAGACTGTGGGTGATAAGGAGATGCAATCCTATGATTAACATCGTATTTAGCAAGCATCTTACGGAAAGCACCATGAATAAAGTGTGAACCACCATCAGTCATTAAGTATCTAGGGACTCCAAACCTCGGAAAAATAACTTCCTTAAGCATTTTAATAGAAGTGTTATGATCAGCACTACTGGTTGGAATAGCTTCTACCCACTTAGTAACGTAATCAACAGCAACTAGAATATGAGTGTAACCATTAGAGGCAGGAAAAGGTCCCATATAATCAAAGCCCCAAACATCAAATGGCCCAATAACAAGTGAATAATTCATAGGCATTTCTTGATGTCTACTAATATTACCAACTCTTTGACATTCATCGCAGGACAAAACAAACTTACGGGCATCCTTGAAGAGAGTAGGCCAATAAAACCCGGATTGCAATACCTTATGTGCAGTTCTATCTCCAGCGTGATGTCCTCCATAAGCTTCGGAGTGACACTTGCGTAGGATCTGTTCCTGTTCATGCTCAGGTACACAACGTCTAATAACACCATCTACTCCTTCTTTATAAAGATGTGGGTCATCCCAAAAGTAATGTCGCAAGTCATAGAAAAACTTTTTCTTTTGTTGGTATGTGAAGCTAGGCGGTATAAATTTAGCAACAATATAATTAGCATAATCAGCATACCACGGAGTGCTACGAGAAGTACTTATGACATTTAATTGCTCATCAGGAAAGCTATCATCAATAGGTAGTGGGTCACCAAGAACATTCTCTAGCCTAGACAAGTTGTCTGCAACGGGATTCTCAGCTCCTTTTCTATCAACAATATGTAAGTCAAATTCTTGAAGCAAGAGAACCCATCTAATGAGTCTAGGTTTTGCATCTTTCTTTTCCATGAGATATTTAATAGCAGCATGATCTGTATGAATAGTTACTCTAGAATCAACAATATAGGGTCTGAATTTATCACAAGCAAATACAACCGCTAAAAGTTCCTTTTCGGTAGTAGCATAATTTCTTTGAGCATTGTCTAGAGTCTTACTAGCATAATGAATAACATTCAATTTCTTATCAACTCTTTGCCCTAGAACAGCACCTACAGCATAATCACTAGCATCACACATAATTTCAAAGGGTAAATTCCAATCAGGTGGCTGAATAACAGGTGCAGAGACTAATGCTTTCTTAAGTATTTCAAATGCTTCTACACAATCATCATCAAAGACAAATGGTACATCTTTCTGTAATAAATTAGTCAGAGACCGAGAGATTTTTGAGAAGTCCTTAATGAACCTCCTATGAAATCCGGCATGACCAAGGAAACTTCTTATACCTTTGATGTCCTTGGGACATGGCATCTTTTCAATAGCATCAACCTTGGGTTTATCAACTTCAATACCTCTTTCAGAAACTTTGTGCCCCAAGACAATACCTTCATTAACCATAAAGTGGCACTTTTCCCAATTCAAGACAAGATTAGTTTCTTCACATCTCTGCAAAACTCGATCAAGATTGCTCAAGCAATCATCAAAAGAGGATCCATAGACGGAAAAGTCGTCCATGAAAACCTCACAAATCTTTTCACAAAAATCAGAGAATATAGCCATCATGCATCTTTGAAAGGTAGCAGGTGCATTACATAAACCAAAAGGCATATGTCTATAAGCAAAAGTACCAAAAAGGCATGTAAAAGTAGTCTTTGATTGATCTTTAGCCGACACATGTATTTGAGAGAAACCAGAATAACCATCTAGAAAGCAATAATGTGTATGTTTGCATAATCTTTCTAGCATTTGATCAATAAAAGGTAAGGGGTAATGATCTTTCTTAGTAGCTTTATTTAATTTGCGAAAATCAATTACCATCCTATAACCTGTGATAATTCTTTGCGGGATCAATTCATCTTTATCATTAGGGACAACAGTAATACCTCCCTTCTTAGGGACACAATGGACAGGACTTACCCATTGACTATCAGCAATGGGATAAATTATACCTGCCTCCAGAAGCTTGAGTATTTCTTTTCTTACCACTTCTTTCATTTTAGGATTCAAACGTCGTTGAGGATCACGAACTGGTTTGGCATCCGCTTCCAAATTTATTTTATGCTGACATAGAGTGGGACTAATGCCCTTAAGATCATCAAGAGTATATCCAATAGCGGCACGGTGCTTCTTCAGAGTTTTCAATAATCTTTCTTCTTCCTGCTCTGAAAGGTTAGCACTAATAATAACATGATATATTTTCTTTTCATCAAGATAAGCATACTTAAGATTATCAGGCAACGGTTTAAGCTCAAACACGGGATCACCCTTGGGTGAAGGAGGATCCCCTAGGATTTGAACAGGCAAATTGTGTTTCAGAATAGGTTCTTATTTAAAGAATACTTCATCTATTTCCCTTCTTTCATTCATGAACATCTCATTTTCATGGTCTAGCAAATAATATTTTAAAGGATCACTAGGAGGTACAGCAATAGAAGCAAGACCAATAATTTCATCCTTACTAGGCAATTCTTCCTCATGATGTTGTTTACTAAATTTAGAGAAATTAAACTCATGAACCATATCATCCAAGCCAATAGTAACAACATTCTTTTCGCAGTCTATCTTAGCATTAACAGTATTCAAGAAGGGTCTACCAAATATAGTGGGACAAAAGCTATCTTGTGGAGAACCAAGAACAAGAAAATCAGCGGGATATTTGGTTTTCCCACACAAGACTTCAACATCTCTAACAATTCCCATTGGAGATATAGTATCTCTATTGGCAAGTTTAATTGTAACATCAATATCTTCTAACTCAGCAGGTGCGATATCATGCATAATTTCTTTATATAAGTCACTGGGTATAACACTAGCACCAGAACCCATATCACATAAGCCATGATAACAATGATCTCCTATTTTAAAAGAAATAACAGGCATGCCTACCACGGGTCTATGTTTATCTCTATCACATGGTTTAGCAATTCTAGCAGTTTCACCAGAGAATTCAATGACATGCCCATCAATATTATCATACAAGAGATCTTTAACAATAGCAATATTAGGTTCTACTTTGACTTTCTCAGGAGGTGTATAAGTTCTAGTATTGCTTTTATGAACAACAGTTGAAGCTTTAGCCTGATCCTTTACTCTAGCAGGGAAAGGTGGTTTCTCAACATAAGAAGTGGGAACAATAGGATCATTATAAGTGATGGTCTTTTCTTCAACTTTAATAGGTGCAGCTACTTTTACTTCTATGGGAGGATGATATTTAAACCACTTCTCCTTGGTGAGATCAACATAAGTAGCAAAAGATTCACAGAAAGAAGCTACTATCTCAGAGTCAAGTCCATATTTAGTACTAAACTTACGGAAAATATCGGTATCCATAAAAGATTTAACACAATCAAACTTAGGTGTCATACCTAACTCCTTACCTTCGTCGAGGTCCCAATCTTCAGAGTTGCGTTCAATTCTATCCAATAAATTCCATCTGAATTCAATAGTCTTCATCATAAAAGAGCCAGCACAAGAAGTATCGATCATGGTTTGATTATTATGAGAAAGTCGAGCATAAAAACTTTGCATAATTATTTCTCTTGAGAGCTCATGATTGGGGCATGAATATAACATTGATTTAAGCCTCCCCCAAGCTTGAGCGATGCTTTCTCCTTCGTGAGACCAAAAATTATATATATAATTGCGATCACGATGAACAAGATGCATAGGGTAATACTTTTGATGAAATTCCAATTTCACTCTTTTATAGTTCCATGATCTCGTATCATCACATAGCCTATACCATGTCAATGCGTCTCCCTCCAAAGATAAAGGGAAAGCCTTCTTATTAACAACATCATCGGGTATACCTGCAAGCTTAAATAATCCACAAATATCATCCACATAGCGTAGATGCTCGTCAGGATGCTTTGTTCCATCTCCTGTAAAAGTATTAGCCAGCAGTTTTTCCATAATACCCGAAGGAAATTCAAAAGGAGTTTCATTTTTAATAGGTTCAGCAGGTTGAGGAGCAACTCTTTGCTCTACTGGACGGGGTGAAGATACCCCGAACAAGCCCCTCAGAGATTCACTTTCCATAGTAACAAGTGACAGACAATTTCAGCACACTATATAAATTTTTCCTTACCAAATTCCACTTACCAAAGGCGCAACACTCCCCGGCAACGGCGCCAGAAAAGAGTCTTGATGACCCACAAGTATAGGGGATCTATTGTAGTCCTTTCGATAAGTAAGAGTGTCGAACCCAACGAGGAGCAGAAGGAAATGATAAGCGGTTTTCAGCAGGGTATTCTCTGCAAGTACTGAAATAAGTGGTAACAGATAGTTTTGTGATAAGGTAAATTCTAACGAACAACAAGTAACAAAAGTAAATAAGGTGCAGCAAGGTGGCCCAATCCTTTTTGTAGCAAAGGACAAGCCGGAACAAACTCTTATAATAGGAAAAGCGCTCCCGAGGACACATGGGAATATCATCAAGCTAGTTTTCATCACGCTCATATGATTCACGTTCGGTACTTTGATAATTTGATATGTGGGTGGACCGGTGCTTGGGTGTTGTTCTTACTTGAACAAGCATCCCACTTATGATTAACCTTTATTGCAAGCATCCGCAACTACAACAAACGTATTAAGGTAAACCTAACCATAGCATGAAACATATGGATCCAAATCAGCCCCTTACGAAGCAACGCATAAACTACGGTTTAAGCTTCTGTCACTCTAGCAACCCATCATCTACTTATTACTTCCCAATGCCTTCCTCTAGGCCCAAATAATGGTGAAGTGTTATGTAGTCGACGTTCACATAACACCACTAGAGGCTAGACAACATACATCTCATCAAAATATCGAACGAATACCAAATTCACATGACTACTAACAGCAAGACTTCTCCCTTGTCCTCAGGAACAAACGTAACTACTCACAAAGCATATTCATGTTCATAATCAGAGGGGTAATAATATGCATAAAGGATCTGAACATATGATCTTCCACCAAGTAAACCAACTAGTATCAACTATAAGGAGTAATCAACACTACTAGCAACCTACTAGCACCAATCCCGAACTTGGGGACAAGAATTGGATACAAGAGATGAACTAGGGTTTGGAGATGAGATGGTGCTGGTGAAGATGTTGATGGAGATTGCCCTCTCCTGATGAGAGGAGCGTTGGTGATGATGATGATGATGATTTCCCCCTCCCAGAGGGAAGTGTCCCTGGCAGAACAGCTATGCCGGAGCCCTAGATTGGTTCCGCCAAGGTTCCGCCTCGTGACGGCGGAGTCTCGTCCCGAAAGGTTGCTTGTTATTTTTTTCTCATCGAAAGAGCTCATATAGGAGAAGATGGGCATCGGAGAGCCACCAGGGGGCGCGCCTAGGGGGAGGGGGCGCGCCCCCACCCTCGTGAGCAGGGTGTGGGCCCCCTGGCCTTCATCTTTGGCGACGATTTTTCTTTATTTGTTTTAAGACATTCCGTGGAGTTTCAGGACTTTTGGAGTTGCACAAAATAGGTCTCCAATATTTGCTCCTTTTCCAGCCAGAATTCCAGCTGCCGGCATTCCCCCTCTTCATGGTAAACCTTGTAAAATAAGAGAGAATAGCCATAAGTATTGTGACATAACGTGAAATAACAGCCCATAATGCGATAAATATCGATATAAAGCATGATGCAAAATGGACGTATCAGGTACCACTCAATGACATAATAAATAACTGCGACGCCACGGGCCAGATTGCCAAATGGGCCATTGAGCTCCTCCCATTTGACATTACATACAAACCGCAGTGGGCCATTAAATATTTACCCTTTCTCTCCTATTTTCTCTCGTGATGAACATGTAACAAGGAGGAGCTTTCTATCCAACCAATCTCTTTGATAAGAAGGTCGGAAGAATCGATTGAACCCACACACAATGTGGTGAAGAAGAAGAATAAAAAAAGGAGAAGCAAAGGTAAAATGTATCTCTCCCAAATAATGTTGCTCTTATTATTGCTGTGCCTCATGAGAATGAATCAAAAATAATTGTGCAAGATGATACACTTTGATGATGATGATGATGATATTGTCTTTTGGTCCTATGGCACAATGTCCAAAGGAACTATGGAGGATGATTTTATTATGCCTATTACTTCTTGTGATTATGATTGGAAAGATAATGACACTTCTTATAATTATGGTTGGGAAGCCGAATGGCACTCACTGCACCGCCTCAGTTGGGTTGGCCCACAAGCGTGTAGCGTAGCAAACTTATGAGCGCGAAAAAATACAATAAAGAGTGTCTCTCTCCATGATTCAAACTCGCGTCGTTGCCTTCATGTAAGAGTTTGGTAACCACCAGAGCCAACAACATAAGAACAATGTGGTCGGGCTATTTATTGCACAGTACCTATCACTTGGTTTTTCCGTATTATTTGAATTAAAAACATGAATTTGAAAAGGTTCATCATTTTTGAAGAAAAGTTCACAAAGTTGAAAAAAGTCCATCGATTCTTGAAAAAAGTTCATCAATTCTTTTACAAAAAATAACATAAATGTTGAAAAAAGTTCATTGAGTTTTGAAAAAAAATCACCAATTTTGAAAAAAGTTAATCAATTTCGAAAACAAATCAAGGATTTGAAAAAAAATACGAATTCTGAACAAGTTCTCCAGATTTGAGAAAAAATTCATCAACATAATAAACAAAAGTTCATAAATTTGAAACAAGTTCGTCGATATTGGAAAAAGTTCATGAAAAATACTTTTCCCACGATTTCAAGAAAATCACGATTTGAATAAATTTTTGAATTTTAAATTTTCATGTCTTTAAAAAAAGAAAAGAAAATTGAAACCCAAATAAAAACCTGCCAAAGAAAAACCAAAAAAATAAAGTGTGAGAGGAGCAGACCAAGAAGAGAAAGAAGTATAGTAGGGCAATAGAGGTGAGCTGGTGGAGTTGGTTACTACCAAGTTTGAAGGAAATGTTGAGTTCAAATCTCACCGCATGCAAAACATTTTTTAAAGGTTGAAAAATAGTAAATGGGCCGAGCCCAGGATGCGGGGGAGAGGAGGTGCGCCGGTTTGTTTAGTGACCTTTAACTGGCGCTAAAGGCGCTGTATAGGAAATGTCTGCACCGGTTGTATGGCGAAAGGACTATAAGTCACGAGCGCTATATCTCACATTAAGTGAGTGCTCCTTTCGTTTTCCTGAAGCTTTTTGCGACGCACTATAGCGACTGGGCTGGCCCAGTTCTATCTATTTTTTCCTTCGCCGATTCGTTTCCCACGGTCGGTGGGTTGGTTCGTTTCGATCTTTTCTCTTTTTATTTTTAGTTTCTTTATATTTTAGTTTTTCTTTGTTCTTCCCTTTTTTTTGATTGATTTTTTGTTTTCATCCTTTCTTTCCCGGTTTTCACCATTTTTCGTTTTTACTTTGTTTCACAGTATTTTTCTCGGTTTTCATTAGTTTTTTGTAATTCTTTCTTTCTTTGGTTTTATTTATTTTCTCATGGTTTTCATCATTTTTCTTTTTTGCAATTTTTTATTTATTTTTATTTTTCTTTGATTTATTTTGTTTCTTTTTCGGTTTTTATTTTTTGATTTCCTTTGTTTCTTTTGGTTTTCGTTCTACATTTTTTGTATATGACTACAACATATTTTTAAGACATGTTTAACATTTTTTAAATACACATTAAACATTTTTCTCATACATGGTCAACATTTTTTTCTAATACGGATTTGAAAAAATCAAATGCTTGATTCACATTTTTCGGATACAGGACTAACATTTTATAAATACATGGTCAAGATTTTTTTCTATAAAATCTTTTAAATTTCTGCAATGTGTGATTTATATTTTTCAAATACAAGATTAACAATTTCTAATATATGGTCAACATTTTCTCTATGCTCATTTAATTTTTTTTTCAAATGCTTGATTAACATTTCTAAATGTAACATTAACATTTTTAACACATTATCGACATTTTTTTCCGAAACACATTTAAAAGTTCTCAAATTCTTGATTTACATTTTTCAAATACTTGTTCAATATTTTTTTCAAATGCCTAATTAACAATTTTCATATACACAATCAAACAAAAAAAATTAATACATGGTCAACATATTTTTATACACATTTAACATTGGCTTTGTGTTTGCAGGTCTAAGAGCATCTCCAGCCGTTCGGCCCCCGTGGCGCTGAAAAAGAGCGTCCTGGGGGTGCGTCGGCGGTAAAATCGGCGCTGGAGGCGGTTTGGCACCCAGCCGTTGCCCCCAGGTGCCGAAATCAGCCCAACTTTCGGCCCAAATATGTCCAGAAACGGCCTGATAACTGCGTGAATCGGCCCATATTCGACGCGGTTCGGCGGGTTTCGGCATGAATTTTCGCAAACAAATAGGAATCAATTAGCTCCTCACATAGTTCGGCGTGTTTTCGGCTTGTTTCATCACATAGATCAAATAGTTCACTACAAATTATATCGTTTAACAAACAAAAACTCAAGTTTCATCTCCATTCCCGGCCTCGCCCTTGAGCCTCCATAGGTGCTCCACCGGATCGTGTTGCAGTTCTTGATGCACCTGTGGGTCTCGAATCTCCTGACGCATATTGAGGTAGTCAGTCCAGTTTGCCGGTAGCTGGTGATCAACTTGGGCAAGAGGACCCTGCAAGTAATATGGTTCAGTGTCAAACACTGGCTCTTCCTGCTTGCTCTCAATGATCATGTTGTGCAAGATGAGACAACAAGTCATGATCTCCCACATTTGATCTTTCGACCAGGTCTGAGCAGGGTACCGGACAACAGCAAATCAAGATTGGAGCATACCAAATGCCCGCTCGACATCCTTCCTGCAAGCCTCCTGAATCTTCGCAAACCACGTGTTCTTGCCTCCTGGCACAGGGTTTGAGAGGTCTTCACAAATGTCGACCATCTCGGATAGATGCCATCAGCTAGATAGTACCACTTGTTGTACTGCCGCCCATTGACCTCGAAGTTCACCGGAGGAGAATGACCTTCAACAATCTAGGCAAAGACTGGGGAGCACTGCAGGATGTTGATGTCATTGTGAGTTCCTTGCATCCCAAAGAAAGAGTGCCAAATCCAGAGGTCATGTGTGGCCACTGCCTCAAGCACCACACTGCAACCGCCTTTGGCGCCTTTGTACAACCCCTGCCAAGCAAATGGACAGTTCTTTCATTTCCAATGCATGCAATCGATGCTTCCAAGCATCCCAGGAAATCATCTTGCTTCATTCTGTGCTAGGATCCGAGCAGTGTCTTTCGCATTGGGTGTTCGCAAGTACTGCGGTCCAAACACTGCCACCACTGCCCTGCAGAACTTGTAGAAACACTCAATGGTGGTGGACTCGGCCATGCGCCCATAGTCGTCGAGTGAATCACCGGGAGCTCCGTATGCAAGCATCCTCATAGCTGTCGTGCACTTCTGGATCGAGGTTAATCCAAGTGTGCCGGCGCAATCCTTCTTGCACTTGAAGTAGCTGTCGAACTCCCGAATGGAATTCACGATCCGGAGGAAAAGCTTTTGGCTCATCAGATAACGGCGCCGAAATGTTTTCTCACCGTGCAATGGATCGTCGGCGAAGTAGTCCGAGTAACGCATGCAGTAGCCTTCCAGATGATGACGGTTCTTTGCTTTCACCCGCCCAAGCGCTGAGCCACCTCGGTGCGGCTTCTCACTGGTGGCGAGTAGGCCGGCGAGGGCGACGAGCACCATGAGATGCTCCTGCTCCTGGAAGTCGACTTCGGCTTCCTCATCCAGCAACGCCGCAAGCGCCTCCTCATCTTCGGAGTCCATCGCCGGGCCGGGCAATTCACCGAACACCTTGTGGGCGAGGTGGGCGCAAGCCCGCCGGCGTGCAGGTCCTGCGCGGCCGGAGTGCCGGAAAAGGTGCCGGGGCGGCGGCGAAGAGGCTGCCTCGGCGACGCTCCTTCTTTTTCTAGGCTGGAGACGGTCTACCTAGCTGCGGCGGGCGGTGGTCGGCGTCGGGATCGGCAGGGTGGCGGAGGGTGGCGGCCGAGCACGGGGGGCAGGAGGGCGAATCTGGGTGGGTGGATTGACTTTTCGCCTGTCAATGTGGCCCCAGGAACACTTTTCGCTTGCGCCGGTGCCCCCGAGCGCCCCCCAGTGCGCCGGGTTCGGCATGCGAGCGCCGGGCGCAAAAACGGCCCGAACCGGCGGAATTCGGCGTCCTGAGCGCGTGACTGGGCCTTTTTTGGGCGCCGGCGCAAATAAATCGCCTGGGAAGGCCTTCCTCGGGGCGCGGCTGGAGATGCTCTAATACGGTGGAACAATGGGAAGGAGTAGTTTAAGGTTTAGGGTGGAGTGGAGTTGTATATCCGTGAGAAATCACGACGTTTTGTAAATGACTGGTGGAGGCTTTCTACTTTTTCTTCTTTGATATATGATTGCACACTCGTGCATATTCGAGAAAAAAAATGCTTGATCAATATTTTTTAAATACTTGCTCAACATTTTTTCAGATGCTTGATTTCATTTTTATATACATGATAAAAAAGCATCATTTTTTAATACACGGTCGACATTTTTTGTATACACATTTAACATTTTTCAAATGCTTGATTAACATTCTTATAGTTTCTCAATATTTTTTTCAAATGCTTGATTAACATTTCTATATACTCCCTCCGTCTGAAAATACTTGTCATCAAAATGAATAAAGGGGATGTATCTAGATGTATTTTAGTTCTAGCTACATCCCTTTTTGTCCATTTTGATGACAACTATTTTCGGACGGAGGGAGTACATGGTAAAAAATCATCATTTTATAATACATGGTCAACATTTTTTTCTTTAGACACACTTAACATTTTCAAATGCTTGGTCAACATTTTTTAAGTATTTGTTCAAAAAAGTTAAAATGCTTTATAAACAATTTTATATACATGATCAAAAAAATTATACACATTTTTCATATATGTGATAAACATATTCTCTATACACATTTAACATTTTTTTAAATGCTTGTTCCACATTTTTCAATAAAAAATAAAGTGTGTTTTGTGTAATATATTTATATATATTTAGATTTTTAAGTATATACAAAAGTGAAAATAAAGCAAAAAAAGGAAAACAGGAAACATAGAGACAACAGAAAAGGAGGAGGTTGTGGCCTCCCACGCTCTTGAGCCAACCCATCTTATCTCCCCCTTCAACGAGGGTTCCTACCCTCTCGCTGAATGCAAGATATAGGGGCGCCCGCTATGCGTGTTGTGTGCTGATATGTATTACGGCTCGCCTCAAAGTTTTCTGTGTAGCTGTGTGGGCCAGCCCATTTTATTTGGTTTTTTTACTTTTGCTGACTCGATGTAGAGTTCTTCTTCTTCTTCTTCTCCTTCTCCTTCTTCTTCTTCTTGTCAGTTGGTTGGACTGATGCGATTTCATTGTGGTTATTCTCCTTTCTAGCATTTTCCTTTATGGTTATCATTTCTCTTCTTTGTGTGTTTTCTTAAATACGGTTATGATGCAGATGCTCATATATATGCACATACACTCACTCCTATAAATGCACGCATACATACCCTATCCTATTAGCACCTCCGAGTGACTGAGCCGGCATATCATCTTGAGATTGACGAAGTCGTCACGGGCGCCTTCATAGTCGACGGAAACGTCTCCTCCCATTGAACGCACATCGCGGGAAGGCCTGAAATAAATCCAGAAAAATGCTAGCACTCATGTCAAGTCTAGAACTGAAACCCGGTGGGCGGGGATATCATTGTCATCCTAACGTTTAATCACATGTTGGTTCGCTTTTTTTTTCATTATGGTTTTGTTTGGTTTCCACTGTTTATTTTTGTATTTTTTCTTTACAATTTCATCTTTTTTGTTCTCTTTACAACTTTCATTGGTGTTCAATGTTTTTAAATTATTTTATTTTTATGGTTTTTTTTCATGTCATCATTGATTTTCTTTAGTTTTCATTTACTTATTTTCGTTCTTTATTTTTATATGTTTTTTCTTCACGATTTTTTATTTTGTCTTTCATTTTTGCTTTCTATTTTCTTTTTTAATACATATCTACTCCCTCCATAAACTAATATAAGAGCGTTTAGAATACTAAAGTAGTGATCTAAACGCTCTTATATTAGTTTACAGAGGGAGTACTTATAAAATATATTGTGTACATTTTTTTATACATTCTAAAGCACTTTTTGTAAATGTAAACATTTTTAAATAGGTAATTGAATTATTTTTATCAAATACAGTATATATTATGATGTGTTAATTTTTATATACATAGTATATTTTTTGTATACATCTGAAACATTATTTTGGTACCTGTTGAACATTTTTAATACATATAGTTAACAGTTTTGTCAAATATATGTTTTGATGCCTACTTTTTAACATATACTACCTCTGTACCGAAATATAATACGCTTTTGTAGGCTAGTTTTTTATATGGAGAGAGTACATTGTATATTTTTCATATACATAAGGAACATTTTTTATGTATGATCGATACTTTTAAATACATGATTAACATTTCTTTTCAAATACTCCCTCCGTCCGAAAATACTTGTCACCAAAATCGATAAAAAGGGATGTATCTACAACTAAAATACGTCTAGATACATTTTTTTTATTCATTTTGATGACAAGTATTTTCGGACGGAGGGAGTATATGCTTCTAATCCTATTTTTCATACACATTGTATAGTTTTGTACACATCTAAAACATTATTTTATACACAGTTAAAAAAGAATTACTATTTTTTTAAATAAGAAAAAAATATATATATATATAGAATATTTTTTAAATATATACAAATGAAAGAAATGAACAAACGGAGGAAAATTTTGAAGGAACGATTAAAGCCTACTCTCAATCTGCTGAGGGTGCATAGTAAGGGATGGTTTTATTAATATGGAGTTCAGTCTTTTCGTCAAAAAAACAATTCTAGGTTTATTCGTTGGACTGTGCTAACCGCTCGTCCCGCTGCGTCGTTACTCCCGCTTCCACTGATTTTTTTCCTTCTCTCAAAAACCATAGTAAATTGCTAGTGGTTTTTTCTGGTTTTTCGCTGCATAATATGAAAAGAAATAAAAGTGCTTGAAAGAGGATTTGAACCCAGGTCTATGTAATACCTATCGAGCCTAATAACCAAGCCACCTTCTGTTGTTGTCTATTGTAGAATGACAATGTTATTTGAACCTTTCTTATTTTTGCCATATCAAAAGAAAAAATAAAGTTTGGCTTGGTAACTTTGGCAATGACCAACGTTGAAAGATCGAGGATGTTGCCTAGAGGGGGGGTGAATAGGCGCTTTAAAATAATTATGGTTTAGGCTTGAACAAATGCGGAATAAACCTAGCGGTTAATTTGTCAAGCACAAAACCTACAACAACTAGGCTCACCTATGTGCACCAACAACTTATGCTAAGCAAGATAAGCAACTATGTGATAGCAAGATATATGACAAAGAACAATATGGCTATCACAAAGTAAAGTGCATAAGTAAAGGGGCTCGGGTAAGAGATAACCGAGGCACGCGGAGACGACGATGTATCCTGAAGTTCACACCCTTGCGGATGCTAATCTCCGTTTGGAGCGGTGTGGAGGCACAATGCTCCCCAAGAAGCCACTAGGGCCACCGTAATCTCCTCACGCCCTCGCACAATGCAAGATGCCGTGATTCCACTAAGGGACCCTTGAGGGCGGTCACCGAACCCGTATAAATGGCGACCCTTGGGGGCGGTCACCGAACCCGTACACTTTGGCAATCCTTGGGGGCGGCCACCGGTACCCGTCAAATTGCTCAGGGTGATCTCCACAACCTAATTGGAGACCCCGACGCTTGCCCGGAGCTTTACACCACAATGATTGAGCTCCAAACACCACCAACCGTCTAGGGCACCAAGGCACCCAAGAGGAACAAGCTCTAGGGTGCCCAAACACCCAAGAGTAATAAGCTTCTCAAACTTCACTTCCACGTATCACCGTGGAGAACTCAAACCGATGCACTAAATGCAATGGCAAGGGCACACGGAGTGCCCAAGTCCTTCTCTCCCAAATCCCACCAAAGCAACTAATGCTAGGGAGGAAAATGAGAGAAAGAACGAAAGAAGAACACGAAGAACTCCAAGATCTAGATCCAAGGGGTTCCCCTCACTTAGAGGAGAAAGTGATTGGTGGAAACGTGGATCTAGATCTCCTCTCTCTTTTCCCTCAAGAACTAGGAAGAATTCATGGAGGGATTGAGAGTTAGCAAGATCGAAGAAGGTCAATAATGGGGGAAGAACACGAGCTCAAAGGATTAGGTTCATTGGGGAAGAAGACCCCCTTTTATAGGACCTCCTGAATCCAACCGTTATGTGCTCAGGTCGTGCACAAGCGGTACTAATGCTTGAAGGAGCGGTACTACCGCTTAGCACGGTCAAAACAGCCCAATCGAGAGAGAAAACACGAGTTTTTGGTCCGAGGCGGTACTACCGCTTAGGAGCCATGGTAGTACTGCTCTGGAGCGGTACTACCGCTCACGAGCCGCGGTAGTACCGCTGTGGAGAGGTAGTAAAAAATTACATCCGCTCTAGTCGCGGTAGTACCGCTGCAGCCTTTACCAAAACAACCACAACTTTTGCAAACGGACTCCGAATTCAACGAAACCAAGTTTGTTGGAAAGCTAATGACATGGGCTAACACAATATTGATAGAAAATATCAAGAATAAGCAAATGAGAAAAGTCCCATAAGAAAATGGTGAGAACCCTTCATCGGATAAGACCGGTAAAACCTCCAACACCAAAAATATCATAGAAGACGCATGCGAACTCCGTTTTCGATGAACTCAAGCTTGTCATCAAGATGACCATAAGCTTTAAGACTCACAAAGATAACAAAACAAGAACCAAGAAACATGATGCAAGGATGCAATGGTTTGAGCTCTCTACTAACGATACGATCAAGCTACCAACTTGAGAGGCCCCCTTGATAGTACGACAAACGATCCTATAACTCGGTCTCCCAACTACCACCACAAGACCGGTAAAATAGAAAACCTATCAAGGGAAGACCTTTGCCTTGCACATGGTCCACTTGAGCTAGATGAAGACGATCTTGACTCCCTCAAGTTGGACCACCTTTCTTGATTGCGTTGGCTCGATGAAGACTAGATGATTGCTCCCCCATAGTTCACTATGGGTGAGCCACTCTTCGGCACATCTTCACAAGTCCATTGACACCACAATGGATGGCAAGATTCAAGCACTTGATCTCTTCATGATGCTCCACTTTAACTTGCATACAGCAATCTTGATGACGATCACCACTTGATGTCATCCTTTCCATGGGTTGTATGATATCTTCCTCTTGACGCAAGCCCATGGATACGTACCTAACCCCACATACAACTCTCACATAGACCATGGGTTAGTATATAAAGTGCAATGGACAATGCTTACCACACCATGGGATCACTTGATCCCTCTCGGTACATCTTCTACGCTTTGTGAGTTGATCAACTTGATTCACTCTTGACTTAGTCTTGATCAACCTTGAATCTTTGCAACTCTCTTCATTTGGATGATGTCTTGAAGGTAAACATGAATGATCACACAACCTTCTTCTTCAAGACATGCTTGCAATAAGCTCAACACTCGCATGACTAATCTTTGGATAATTCCTTAATAGCACCTTGGTCAACTCAAAAACTCCTTGAAACCAACACATGGACTTCAAGAAAAGCCTATGGACAAATCCTTCAAATATAACTCAAGACAACCATTAGTCCATAGAGATTGTCATCAATTACCAAAACCAAACATGGGGGCACCGCATGTTCTTTCAATCTCCCCCATTTTGGTAATTGATGACAATCACTTTCAAGAGAGTTTATATAAGGAATTATGCATCACCATGCAATGCAACAACTAATAGTGCATGCGAATAAGATGCAAATGCTAAGGAACAAAAAACAAAGCAAGAAGAGATAACTCTCTAAACTTCTCCACAAAACTCTCTGAAACTTCTCCCCCATTGGCATCGATTGCCAAAATGGGCAAAAATCTAAGAAGGCCAATATAAATTGTGGTCCTCCATAAATTGTGTATTTCTCAACAAGAGAGAGGAATGCAATACACAAGTTTGACGGTAAATACTAGGAGGAAAACAAACTATATTTAGGCCCAAAGTTCACAAAAGAAAGATATGCCACAAAGACATAAGAAAGCGAGAAACAAGCAATCAAGCAATCAAAAGATACCAATTGAAGCAAGCAATCAACAAATATCAATTGAGCCAACTAGACCAATGATCCTACATGCCACATGAATGAATAAATTATATGAGCGAAGGAGTGTTCTAAAGAAACTGGAGACGCTCCCCATGATTTGTGCACACATAAGAATTTTTGTATTTGAATACAAAGTGCACAAAAAGGATCATAGCTCCCCCAAAATCAATAGAAACTTACATCCAGTGCAAGTGAGCCTATAGGAAACAAAGCCTAGCACTTGCAACAAGCACATGGTTGAGCAACATGTAAAAGAGGCAACTTAAGAATAGGCTCAACCAAAATGATGTGTGTGAGTCATGGCGAAGCATTTGAGAAGACTAAAATTATGATGAGCATTAAGCATTAACATAGTCTTGAAAGAATGAGGCACACGGTGCAAGGCCTATCATTCCCACACACAACTGGCAAAAGGGTTCACAAGCTTACTAATAAGCAAAAGAGAACCTATGCTTGTGACAACCCGTGGTGAAGATAGACGAGGGGGGGCTCATCAAGACGAGGGATACCAATTAAGATGGTAAAAACCTCGTAAAGATAAGCAAGAGGAAAATAACCTTCACCACACAAGAGTGCATCAAGATGCAATGATAGAGGACACGCACTCAAGGCACAAGCTTTCACGGAGCCACCAAAGAAATAACATAAGAAAGACAAGGTGGACGTGAAAGAAAGGATATCAACTAGAGATGTAATTTCTCTCAAGTGTATAAGGTTCTATGTAGACGAAATCATGATGATATATATATATCTACAACGAAGGATGTACACCCGAAATAGTTACAACACGAAGGAACAAGATATCCACAAGGATGTCATAAATATACCAATAATATATTTGCTTGAAAGCATAGCACTTGGCTAGATATGGTCTTATTGTATATAAATGAAGTCCACACACACATCCATCAAGGGCATCACCACTAGCAACAGAGATCATCGTTGGGATGCTTTGAGAAAGGAAACAAGTATCACAAGATATGAAATGAATATCATGCGAAGATACAACCTACACAAGGTTGAATGCAAGAGGGGAAAGCATGAATAGATACTTGTTACCGAGATATCATTGGAAGGATGTAGTAGATACCAATTAAAGGTAGATAGTAGTTCATTGATCATCCTAGCTTGACTCCAATATGCACATGGTGACAACACCTTCCTTGTGAGTGAGCCGAGCATCCAATGCATCTCCAAATGTTCCTAGAAGAACAACACAAACTAAACGGTACCCAAACTCATCGGGACCAAATAGTTAGAAACACCAATACATAGGACAAACTCCACATAAATATGTGCATATAGATATGAAAATGAATTTCATGCACATCTCATCCAAATTGAGACTAGGTGGAGTTTCCCCTATATATTGAGTCAAAGAAAGAAAGCATGCCAAATGAAATACATGAAGTAAACATGCATGCTCAAGACTTTCAAAACCCGAAACCAAAAACAAAGAAATGCCAAGTGAAAAGGATACCAAATGGAGAAATCATCACTTGGAAGATATCATTAAAGATACATCAAGGAATGAGATATCCATTGATACACACTAAACTAAAGATGTCAAACTCCCAAAGAGAGGATGGTTCCAAACAAACCAGGCTCTCAACAAAGTTTCATGATGGCACAAAGTACCAAAAAGAAATGGCTTGCCTTCCACCAAAACACACTTGATAAGGATCACAAGAAGAGTGTTCTAAAGAAAATAGGATAGCTCCCCCACGAGTTGTGCATTATATAGGATTTGCATTTGAATACAAAATGCACAAGGTGGGATCACCACTTTCACTATATCTAGAAAACACTAGACAAGAACAAGAAATAAACAAGATCCACAAGTGATAGGGAAGACAACGGGAGTTGACACAAACCTTGGCAAGAGAAAAAGGCAAATAAACAAAAGCCAATGTAAAGATGATCAATTAAATTCTACCACACATAAGTGATTACCAATTGTCAAAAGACAAGAAGTATTTGGAAATAATTCCCGGTGGTAGATAGCAAGGATATCCGACATCATCTTCAGTCCAAACAAAAAGCAAATTGCAACTTGTAGAGATCACATGCCACCTAGGAACAAGATAATTTACAATATCAATTCTAGGTGACAATATCTCAAATGTACACATTTTCTAGGCTTGTAATATGCACTTAGCATATTACTCCCCCATAATGTGATACCAATAAGAACTTAACAAGAGGCAATAAGAGGATCCAACACGAGATAATCAATGGAATTTTTAGAATTTGAATTTCTCATGAGAGATATACCACCTAGCGACTAGATAATCTTGTAATATCAATACTAGATGGTATTCCTCATGTACACACATTTATAGGATTGTGAGGTGCACAAAGCACATCACTCTCCCAAAATGGGATGTTCCATTGATCTCTCACACGAACCAACTAGGATACAAACAGGAAGCAAAAAGGCTCAACGCACGACGCACACGTACATGATGTGCAAACCAACACACAGATACTTGATTGCTCAAGATAAGCAAGTTGGAAGCGCAACATATACAAACACATGCAAGGAACAAAACCAAAACATGCAAGGGGGCAAGTAACTTTCAAGGTAAACACGTACAAGTTACCGCAAGCAGGCACATTGGATATAAGATAGAAACTTGATAATCCAATTGACTTGGCTTGAGACAAAGAGAATGATGAAGTCCCCTTAATTCTTCATAATGTAGCCAAGTCTCCAATGCCCTCCAACAACACCTATTGATCAAGTTTGAGCTTGTTGGTCCCCAACCAAGTTGGGTCCTAAGAGGTTAGTCACAATAGGTTTGGCTACCCAAATGGTTCTTTGCTTGACACCACTTTGAGTACCAACAAACTTGGCAAACACATTGCCAACCTTATCCTTACCAAGAGAATAGATATCATCAATAATAATTGGGTTGGATAAGTTACCACTAGTGCATGAAGAAGTGACGTGACCTTTCTCACGACATAAGTAGCAACGTCTACTCTTCACTTTCTTCTCACTTGATTTCTCAAGAGAAGCATTAACTTGAGTCTTCTTGGGAAGAGGCCTTTCTTCAACTTGATGTTGAGCATGAGATTGAACTTGTGCCCTCTTCCCTTGTTGCTTGACACTAATGGCCTTCTTCTTCAATGGGCAAGATCTAACATGATGCCCTTCGACTTTGCATTTGAAGCAAACAATCTTGGCCGAATTGTTGACTTGTTCTTGGCCCTTCTTCTTGTTCAACTTGGACTTCTTCTTCTTGTTGGAGTTTAATCCAAGTCCACCTTTGTCATTGGGGGATTTTTGCACACTCAAGATATTGTTGAGTGTGGCCTTCCCTTCATGACATTTTTCCAAGTCTTTCTTCAAAGAAGTGACTTGGGCCTTGAGCTCTTTGATTTCCTCTACATGGTTAGTCTCAACACAAGTACTAGAGGAAGTATAACCTTCATCGTTAGAGCAACAAGGCAAGAAAAGCAATTCATCACAAGATGTACCAACATTGTGAGTAGATGAATTACAAGGACTAGCACATGGCAATATACTATTTTGACTAGAAGTAGTGCTAGTATCCACATGAGGCTCACTAGATGTTACCTTAGCAATCATGGCCTCATGAGCTATCTTTAGCACACTATGGGATACTAGAAGATCATCATGAGAGCTTGAGAGCTTTTCATGACTTTCTTCCAATTTCCCATAATTGCTACATAGCACCTCAAGTTGAGCCCGTATCTCAACATTCTCCTTCAAAATGGATGCTTCACAAGTAATAGAATTAGTAGCACAAGCATCATCATTAACAACAAGAGGAGAAGGCAACTTGGCAAGCTCTTTTAAATAAGAAGCTTCAAGTTGGGCATGAGACTCGGTGAGTTTGATGAGCTCACCCTTGATGACCCTTGAGCCATTTTTGAGGTGCTCAAAATCCTCAAGGAGTCTAGCATGAGAAACTTCAAGCTTAGAATTTTTAGTTTTGAAATCGTTGGCCACCTCAAGAGCTCTATCATGAGATTCCCTCACTCTAGATAATTCTAGAGCAAAAGTCTCCTCAAGAGATTCGGAGGTGGTTTGTTCATGTTCAAGAGCTTGAGATAGCTCCGCGATCTCATTTGCGTAATCACACCCATGAGCTTACATTTTCTCAATGGTGACCTCATGCTCCTCGAGATGAGATTCCAACTCCTCAATATATTTCTTGCCCTCAATGGCAATGGACATAATTTCCATGAAGTTGGAACGAGCAATTTTATTTTTATGAAGAGCTTTAAAAATCATCTCCCCCTTAGTTTTTAAGGAGGCAACATTATCATTCTCTTCATCATTATCCTCATCATCATTAGCATGAACATCATCATCAAGAGACATATTGGGGTACAAAGTAGGAGATACCTTTGATGCCTTAGCCATAAGGCAAAAAGCAATAGATGATGATGTAGGATCCCTTGAGGCACCATTAAACACCACATCTTGTTCCATGGAGTGTTCAGTTTCCTCTACATTGTTAGCACAATAATTCGAGGAAATAGATGCATTTTTATCATGGCAACAAGACATAGCAAGCATATCATCATGCGATTTAGTCAAGCAATTTCTACATGATATGCAAGGACTATCAACACAAGCATGTGAAACATTTGGAGTGCTCGAAGTGTTAAAGCCCAAAGAAGGAGCATTGCAATAATATAGTGATGAAGGATCATCCACAATAAGCATACTATCACCACTGCAATGACCAACACTACTCACCATATCATTACCTTGTGGCAAACCACATGTAGGTGAAATAGAAGAAGTTGAGAAGACTATATGACCGGAGGTGGAGGGGGAACAATCATCCCCACAAATATTGGACACACCATATTTATCTTGAAGCTTTGTCCACAACTCATGAGCATCCCGGAATGGCATGAGTTGAAAAATAACTACATTGCTCAAAGCATCAAAAAGCACATTAGAAGCTTGAGCATTGAGATAAGAGTTTTTCTCATCCTCTAAAGATAATCTTTGGGGATCCTTTGGAGGAGAAAAACCCATATCTACAATTCGCTCTAAATTTGGGTCCATGACCCTAAAGAGATTAAGCATGCAAATTACCCAAACATCAAAATTTGTGCCATCGAAACTAAGAGTGTCAGAGAATCCTAATCCCCTAGTCGACATCTTTACTCTCTAGGCGGTTAAGCCTAACAAATAGAGACGAGGCTCTGATACCAATTGAAAGATCGAGGATGTCACCTAGAGGGGGGGTTGAATAGGCGCTTTAAAATAATTACGGTTTAGGCTTGAACAAATGCGAAATAAACCTAGCGGTTAATTTGTCAAGCACAAAACCTACAACAACTAGGCTCACCTATGTGCACCAACAACTTATGCTAAGCAAGATAAGCAACTATGTGATAGCAAGATATATGACAAAGAACAATATGGCTATCACAAAGTAAAGTGCATAAGTAAAGGGGCTCGGGTAAGAGATAACTGAGGCACGCGGAGACAACGATGTATCCCGAAGTTCACACCCTTGCGGATGCTAATCTCCGTTTGGAGTTGTGTGGAGGCACAATGCTCCCCAAGAAGCCACTAGGGCCACCGTAATCTCCTCACGCCCTCGCACAATGCAAGATGCCGTGATTCCACTAAGGGACCCTTGAGGGCGGTCACCAAACCCGTACAAATGGCGACCCTTGGGGGCGGTCACCGAACCCGTACACTTTGGCAACCCTTGGGGGCGGTCACCGGTACCCGTCAAATTGCTCGGGGCGATCTCCACAACCTAATTGGAGACCCTGGCGCTTGCCCGGAGCTTTACACCACAATGATTAAGCTCCAAACACCACCAACCGTCTAGGGCACCAAGGCACCCAAGAGGAACAAGCTCTAGGGTACCCAAACACCCAAGAGTAATAAGCTTCTCAAACTTCACTTCCACGTATCACCGTGGAGAACTCAAATCGATGCACCAAATGCAATGGCAAGGGCACACGGAGTGCCCAAGTCCTTCTCTCCCAAATCCCACCAAAGCAACTAATGCTAGGGAGGAAAATGAGAGGAAGAACGAAAGAAGAACACGAAGAACTCCAAGATCTAGATCCAAGGGGTTCCCCTCACTTAGAGGAGAAAGTGATTGGTGGAAACGTGGATCTAGATCTCCTCTCTCTTTTCCCTCAAGAACTAGGAAGAATCCATGGAGGGATTGAGAGTTAGCAAGCTCGAAGAAGGTCAATAATGGGGGAAGAACACGAGCTCAAAGGATTAGGTTCATTGGGGAAGAAGACCCCCTTTTATAGGACCTCCCGAATCCAACCTTATGTGCTCAGGTCGTGCACAAGCGGTACTACCGCTTGGAGGAGCAGTACTACCGCTTAGCACGGTCAAAACAGCCCAATCGAGAGAGAAAACACGAGTTTTTGGTTCGGGGCGGTACTACCGCTTAGGAGCCACGGTAGTACTGTTCTGGAGCCGTACTACCACTCAGGAGCCGCGGTAGTACCGCTCTGGAGCGGTAGTAAAAAATTACATCCGCTCTAGTCGCGGTAGTACCGCTGCAGCCTTTACCAAAACAGCCACAACTTTTGCAAACGGACTACAAATTCAACGAAACCAAGTTTGTTGGAAAGCTAACGACATGGGCTAACACAATATTGATAGAAATATCAATAATAAGCAAATGAGAAAAGTACCATAAGAAAATGGTGAGAACCCTTCATCGGATAAGACCGGTAAAACCTCCAACACCGAAAACATCATAGAAGACGCATGCGAACTCCGTTTTCGATGAACTCAAGCTTGTCATCAAGATGACCATAAGCTCTAAGACTCACAAAGATAACCAAACAAGAACCAAGAAACATGATGCAAGGATGCAATGGTTTGAGCTCTCTACTAACGATACGATCAAGCTACCAACTTGAGAGCCCCCCTTGATAGTACGACAAACGATCCTATAACTCGATCTCCCAACTACCACCACAAAACCGGTAAAATAGAAAACCTATCAAGGGAAACCATTTGCCTTGCACATGGTCCACTTGAGCTAGATGAACACGATCTTGACTCCCTCAAATTGGACCACCTTTCTTGATTGCGTTGGCTCGATGAAGACTAGATGATTGCTCCCCCATAGTTCACTATGGGTGAGCCACTCTTCGGCACATCTTCACAAGTCCATTGACACCACAATGGATGGCAAGATTCAAGCACTTGATCTCTTCGTGATGCTCCACTTGAACTTGCACATGGCAATCTTGATTATGATCACCACTTGATGTCATCCTTTCCATGGGTTGTATGATATGTGAAAGAACATGCGGTGCCCCCATGTTTGGTTTTGGTAATTGATGACAATCACTTTCAAGAGAGTTTATATAAGGAATTATGCATCACAGTGCAATGCAACAACCAATGATGCAGGAGAATGAGATGCAAATGCTTAGGAACAAAACCAAAGCAAGGAGAAAACTTTGAAACCTTCTCCACAAAACTCTCTGAAACTTCTCCCCCATTGGCATCGATTGCCAAAATGGGCGAAAAGCTTAGAAGGCCAAAATAAATTGTGGTCCTCTATAAATTGTGTATTTCTCAACAAGAGAGTGGAATGCAATACACATATCCAACTGTCAATACTTGGAGGAAGACAAACTATATTGAGGCCCAAAGATTGCAACAGAGAGATATGCCACAAAGACATAATCAAAGAGAGAAACAAGCAATCAAGCAATCAAAAGATACCAATTGAAGCAAGCTATCAAAAGATACCAATTGAACCAACTAGGCCAAAGATCCTACGAGCCACATGAATAAAGGATATTATGATAAGAGCGGAGCAGTGTTCTAAAGAAACTAGAGAAGCTCCCCATGATTTGTGCACATCAAGAATTCTTGTATTTGGATACAAAGTGCACAAAATAGGATCATAGCTCCCCCAAAATCAATAGAAACTTACAAAAAGTGCAAGTGAGCATATAGGAAACTAAGCCTAGTACTTGCAACAAACACATGGTTGAGCAACAAGTAAGAGAGGCAACTTAAGAGTGAGCTCAACCAAAAAGATGTGTGTGACTCAAGGAAATGCACTTGAGAAGACTAATGTACAGAAGAGCATTAAGCATCAATAAAGTCTTCAAAGAATGAGGCACACAGTGTAAGGCCTATCATTCCCACACACAACTAGCGAATGGGTTCACAAGCTTACTAATAAGCATATAGAGAACCTATGCTTGTGACAACCCACGGTGAAGATAGAAGATGAGAGGCTCATCAAGACGAGGGATACCAAAAAAGATGGCAAAAGCCTCGTAAAGATAAGCAAGAGGAAAATAATCTTCACCACACAAGAGTGCAACAAGATGCAATGATAGAGGACACACACTCAAGGCAAAAGCTTTCACGGAGCCACCAAAGAAATAACATAAGAAAGACAAGGTGGACGTGAAAGAAAGGATATCAACTAGAGATGTAATTTCTCTCAAGTGTATAAGGTTCTATGTAGACGAAATCATGATGATATATATATCTACAAAGAAGGATGTACACCCGAAATAGTTACAACACGAAGGAACAAGATATCCACAAGGAAGTCATAAATATACCAATAAGATATTTGCTTGGAAGCATAGCACTTGGCTTGATATGGTCTTATTGTATATAAATGAATTCCAACCACACGAACATCAAAGACATCACAACTAGCAACAAGAGATCATTGTTGGGATGATTTGAGAAAGGAAACAAGTAACACAAGAAAGAATGAATAACATGCCATGATACAACCTACACAAGGTTGACGCAAGAAATGTGTGCATGAAGTAGATGATGATACTTGTTACCGAGATACCATTGGAAGGATATAGTAGATACCAATTGAAGGTAGATAGTAGTTCATTGATCATCCTAGCTTGACTCCAATATGCACATGGTGACAACACCTTCCTTGTGAGTGAGCCGAGCATCCAATGCATCTCCAAATGTTCCTAGAAGAACAACACAAACTAAACAGTACCCAAACTCATCGGGACCAAATAGTTAGAAACACCAATACATAGGACAAACTACACATAAATATGTGCATATAGATATGAGAATGAATTTCATGCACATCTCATCCAATTTGAGACTTGGTGGAGTTTCCCCTATATATTGGGTCAAAGAAAGAAAACATGCCAAAGGAACTACATGAAGTTAAAATGCATGCTCAAGACTTTCAAGAATCGATACCAAAAGAAAAAGAAATGCCAAGTGAAAAGGATACCAAATGGAGAAATCATCACTTGGAAGATATCATTAATGATACATCAAGAAATGAGATATCCATTGATACACACTAAATTAAAGATGTCAAACTCCCAAAGAGAGGATGGTTCCAAAGAAACCAAGATCTCAACAAAGTTTCATGATGGCACAAGGTACCAAAGGAAAATGGCTTGTCTTCCACCAACACACACACTTGATAAGGATCACAAGAAGAGTGTTCTAAAGAAAATAGGATAGCTCCCCCACGAGTTGTGCACTATAGAAAATTTGCTTTTGAATACAAAATGCACAAGGTGGATCACCACTTTCACTATATCTAGAAAACACTAGACAAGAACAAGAAATTAACAAGATCCACAAGTGGTATGGAAGACAACGGGAGTTGACACAAACCTTGGCAAGAGAAAAGGCAAATAAAAACAAAATCCAATGTAAACATGATCAATAAATTCTACCACACATAAGTGACTACCAATTGTCAAAAGACAAGAAGTATTTGGAAATAATTCCCGGTGGTAGATAACAAGGATATCCAACATCATCTTCACAACACACACAAGCAAATTGCAACTTGTAGAACTAACATGCCACCTAGGAACAAGATAATCTACAATATCAATTCTAGGTGACAATATCTCAAATGTACACATTTTCTAGGCTTGTAATATGCACTTAGCATATTACTCCCCCATAATGTGATACCAATAAGAACTTAACAAGAGGCAATAAGAGGAACAAACAAGAGATAATTAATGGATTATTTAGAATTTGAATTTCTCATGAGAGATATACCACCAAGCGACTAGATAATCTTGTAATATCAATACTAGATGGTATTCCTCATGTACATACATTTATAGGATCGTGAGGTGCACAAAGCACATCACTCCCCCAAAAAGGGATGTTCCATTAATCTCTCACATGAGCCAACTAGGATACAAACAAGAAGCAAAAAGGCTCAACGCACATGTACATGATGTGCAAACCAACACACACATACTTGATTGCTCAAGATAAGCAAGTTGGAAGCACAACATATACAAACACATGCAAGGAACAAAACCAAAACATGCAAGGGGGCAAGTAACTTTCAAGGTAAACAAGTACAAGTTACCGCAAGGAGGCACATTGGATATAAGATAGAAACTTGATAATCCAATTGACTTGGCTTGAGACAAAGAGAATGATGAAGTCCCCTTAATTCTTCATAATGTAGCCAAGTCTCCAATGCCCTCCAACAACACCTATTGATCAAGTTTGAGCTAGTTGGTCCCCAACCAAGTTGGGTCCTAAGAAGTTAGTCACAATAGGCTTGGCTACCAAAATGGTTCTTTGCTTCAAACCACTTTGAGTACCAACAAACTTGGCAACCACATTGCCAACCTTATACTTCCCAAGAGAATAGACATCATCAATAATAATTTGGTTGGATAAGTTACCACTAGTGCATGAAGAAGCGAGGTGACCTTTCTCACGACATAGGTAGCAACATCTACTCTTCTCTTTCTTTTCACTTGATTTCTCAACTTGAGAAGCATTAGCTTGAGACTTCTTGGGAAGAGGCCTTTCTTCAACTTGAAGTTGAGCATGAGAATGCACTTGTAGCCGCTTTCCTTGTTGCTTGTCACTAAAGGCCTTCTTCTTCAATGGGCAAGATCTAACATGATGCCCTTCAATTTTGCACTTGAAGCAAATAATCTTGGCCGAACTCTTGACTTGTTTTTGGCCCTTCTTGTTGATGATCTTGGACTTCTTCTTCTTATTGGAGTTGAATCCAAGTCCACCTTTGTCATTGGGGGATTTTTGCACACTCAAGATATTGTTGAGTGTGGCCTTCCCTTCATGACACTTTTCCAAGTCTTTCTTCAAAGAAGTGACTTGGCCTTGAGCTCTTTGATTTCCTCTACATGGTTAGTCTCAACACAAGTACTAGAGAAAGTATAAGCTTAGTTGTTAGAGTAACAAGGCAAGGAAAGCAATTCATCACAAGATGTACCAACATTGTGAGTAGATGAATTGCAAGGACTAGCATATGGCAATATAGCACTTTGACTAGATGTAGTGCTAGTATCCACATGAGGCTCACTAGATGTTACCTTAGCAAGCATGGCCTCATGATCTATCTTTAGCACATTATGGGATACTAGAAGATCATCATGAGAGTTGAGAGCTTTTCATGGCTTTCTTCCAATTTCCCATATTTGCTAGATAGCAACTCAAGTTGAGCCCGTAGCTCAACATTCTCCTTCAATATGGATGCTTCACAAGTAATAGAATTAGTAGCACAAGCATCATCATTAACAACAAGAGGAGAAGGCAACTTGGCAAGCTCTTTTAAATAAGAAGCTTCAAGTTGGGCATGAGACTCGGTGAGTTTGATGAGCTCACCCTTGATGACCCTTGAGCCATTTTTGAGGTGCTCAAAATCCTCAAGGAGTCTAGCATGAGAAACTTCAAGCTTAGCATTTTTAGTTTTGAAATCGTTGGCCACCTCAAGAGCTCTATCATGAGATTCCCTCACTCTAGATAATTCTAGAGCAAAAGTCTCCTCAAGAGATTCGGAGGTGGTTTGTTCATGTTCAAGAGCTTGAGATAGCTCCACGATCTCATTTGCGTAATCACACCCATGAGCTTCCATTTTCTCAATGGTGACCTCATGCTCCTCGAGATGAGATTCCAACTCCTCAATATATTTCTTGCCCTCAATGGCAATGGACATAATTTCCATGAAGTTGGAACGAGCAATTTTATTTTTATGAAGAGCTTTAAAAATCATCTCCCCCTTAGTTTTTAAGGAGGCAACATTATCATTCTCTTCATCATTATCCTCATCATCATTAGCATGAACATCATCATCAAGAGACATATTGGGGTACAAAGTAGGAGATACCTTTAACGCCTTAGCCATAAGGCAAAAAGCAATAGATAATGATGTAGGATCCCTTGAGGCACCATTAAACACCACATCTTGTTCCATGGAGTGTTCGGTTTCCTCTACATTGTTAGCACAACAATTCGAGGAAATAGATGCATTTTTATCATGGCAACAAGACATAGCAAGCATATCATCATGAGATTTAGTCAAGCAATTTCTACATGATATGCAAGTACTATCAACACAAGCATGTGAAACATTTGGAGTGCTCGAAGTGTTAAAGCCCAAAGAGGGAGCATTGCAGTAAGATAGTGATGAAGGATCATCCACAATAAGCATACTATCATCATTGCAATGACCAACACTACTCACCATATTATTACCTTGTGGCAAACCACATGTAGGTGAAGTAGAATGTAACACCCTGAGACCGACGCTCCAGAAGACTTCCATATTTTCGTGATCAACCGTGTGTTTCATTTATGCTTGCTCTTTTATTTTTGCATTGCATCATGTCATCATGCCATCATGTCATTAATCTTTGCATCTCAACCTCAACTAAATAAAATTGTATGGATCTTTGATCCATTTAAATCGAGGGAATTAACTTGTGATTTCTCTTTATAACATATTAAAGCCTCTCAATATTACTAGGGAGCTATAATAAAATTATTCCATTTCTTTGGAATTAACCGCAACCCGCTTGCAAAATATCCCATGCCGTTGTTATCTCAATTATTGGTCTCCAATCTTGCCCATAATTTCTTTTATCATATTCTCGAGCTCCACCAAAAATCCGAACATTTTTGGACCTTCCTTTTATCAAGTCCTAGTTCAAACCCATTTGAATTAAATTCAAATGAGTTTGAATTTAAATCTTGCAATCTTGGCCATTCCTATTTTCTTGGATCAAGCTCATTTTTGTGAGCCCGGGAAAATTATCCGCATGCCAAAGTCATTTCTCTAACCTTTCTCCTTTCCCTCTTTTCCTTCTTCCTATTATTTTCTTCTTTGGAAAATAAAAGAGAGAGGAAGAAGCCTTGCAGCCAGCCGGCCTCTTAGGCCCGGCCAACCTAGCCGGCCCAGCTAGCCCACCTAACCCCCCTAACCCTAGCTCTAACCGATCCAGCCCCCACGCAGCTCTGCTCGATCCCTTCTCCTCCCCCCGTTCCTCCCCTCCGCTCGCATGCATCGAGCCAGTGAGACGAGGTCCCAGTGCCCGATCCCTTCGCCGCCTCCACCCTGAGACCCCCACGCCCGACCACCTCCTCGCCG
>NC_041383.1:498801641-498808145 GCF_002162155.2 Triticum dicoccoides | reverse complement strand
CCGTCGCTCCCTCCTCATTCCTGCCGTCTTCGGTGCCGCTGCCTCGCCCGAGCTCCCCGCTCGACCAGGAGCTCGTCAACTCCGGCGCGTGCCCCAGCCTCCTCTGTGCCCCATCAACCCGCGCCCGTCCGCCTCGGAGCCGGCCTCCACCGCCTCCTCCCGAATCTGCTCCGCCTCGCCTCCCCAACCCGAGCTGGACCAGTTCCGGCCATCTTCGACGCCTTGGGTTGCTGGCCATGGACGCCTCTGCTCCATCGCCGGATGGCTGCTTCTCCGTTCGCCTCTGTTCATCGTCGTTGTCACCACGAGCCTGGTGACCGCTTCCTGCCGCTGACCACCACCATCGCCTCCTTGCTGGCATCCCGAGGCACTTGTGTTGTTTTGTGTTGGACCGTCAAGGCCGGCAAGATCGACTACTTGGACGCCAAGACCACACCAGGACCGCCAAGCATCGTCTCCGGGAGTTTTTCCCCAAGTACCACTACGGTCATCATCCGCCAAGTACCCCTTCGGATCACCAAGTTCGACTACCATCATCGTGAACCGCTTCCGAAATGTGTACAACTATTGTCGACCCTCGAAGACCCCGTGGACCCCGAACATCCACGGGACATGAACAACTACTTCCACTACGAGATGTACCACTACCGTCGCCAAGATCGCGAGTACCTCTATCGTCGCCGCGAACGACTACTTCCACTATGACCCGTGTACCACGACGTCTCGTGAACGCCTACTTCCTCTACACCGCTCCGAACTCGAACCGCTCCAAAAACGCACGCTTCGAAGGTATAACCTGAGACGACCGCGATGAGATGCCCTTGCATGTATGAGATGTACCATATGTTTGCACCGTGTCCGAGTTGTTTTTGCACATTCCTCATTTGCCATGCCGCCGTCCCGTGGGAACCCGGAATCCGGGAGCACCCCACCATCCTTGCATGACACGCTCACGCCCACTTCTTTTGCACCGGTATCTCCGTGAGCTGCCGAAAACGATATGTTGCCGTGGCACCATTTTTGTTTCGCCGCCGTGGCACCCTTTTCGTTCCGCCATAGTGACCAAATGTTCCATATCTTGCTCATGTCAACATCTTCATAAAAATTGCCTAAAACTTGCATATGTCATCCGCATCATGATAACAACATTAAAATGTTTAAAATTGTTGTTTGCATTAAAATTGCTAAATGACATGAGGATTTTCCGGAATTGTTGTTTGTTGTTCCGGCCTCATTTAAACTTGCCTAAATAGTTAGTTTATTTATGCTTCACCTTCGCCATGCCATGCCTCTATAAACCGGACATGTATCATACTTGTTTGTGCATCTTGCCATGTTTATGATTGTGTGTTTACCATGTTGCTTGCTTCTTTCCGGTTTGCTTCTCTCGTTAGCTTCGGTTTCGTTCCGGAGTTGTGAGGATTCGTTCGACTACGTCCGTTTGTCTTCTTCATGGACTCGTTCTTCTTCCTTGCGGGATTTCAGGCAAGATGACCATTACCCTCGATATCACTTCTATCTTTGCTTGCTAGTTGCTTCGTTCTATCGCTATCCTGCGCTACCTATCACTTGTTTACCATGCCTCCCATATTGCCATGTCAGCCTCTAATCTTTTCACCCTTCCTAGCAAACCGTTGCTTGGCTATGTCACCGCTTTTGCTCAGCCCCTCTTATAGCGTTGTTAGTTGCAGGTGAAGTTGAAGATTGCTCCATGATGGACAGGATTATGATTGGGATATCACAATATCTCTTATATTATTAATGCATCTATATATTTGGTAAAGGGTGGAAGACTCGGCCTTTTGCCTGGTGTTTTGTTCCACTCTTGCCGCCCTAGTTTCCGTCATACCGGTGTTATGTTCTCGGATTTTGCGTTCCTTACGCGGTTGGGTGATTTATGGGGCCCCCTTGACAGTTCGCTTTGAATAAAACTCCTCCAGCAAGGCCCAACCTTGATTTTACCATTTGCCACCTAAGCCTTTTTCCCTTGGGTTCTGCAGACTCAAGGGTCATCTTTATTTTAACCCCCCCCCCCCCGGGCCAGTGCTCCTTCGAGTGTTGGTCCGAACTGAGCTGCCTGCGGGGCCACCTCGGGGCAACTTGAGGGTTGGTTTTACTCGTAGCTAGTCTCATCCGGTGTTTCCCTGAGAACGAGATATGTGCAGCTCCTATCGGGATTTGTCGGCACATCGGGCGGCTTTGCTGGTCTTGTTTTACCATTGTCGAAATGTCTTGTAAATCGGGATTCCGAGTCTGATCGGGTCTTCCTGGGAGAAGGTATATCCTTCGTTGATCGCGAGAGCTTATCATGGGCTAAGTTGGGACACCCCTGCAGGGTATAAACTTTTGAAAGCCGTGCCTGCGGTTATAGGCAGATGGGAATTTGTTAATGTCCGGTTGTAGATAACTTGACACCAGATTCGATTTAAAACGCATCAACCGCGTGTGTAGCCGTGATGGTCTCTTCTCGGCAGAGTCCGGGAAGTGAACACGGTTTCGGGTTATGTTTGACGTAAGTAGGAGTTCAGGATCACTTCTTGATCATTGCTAGTTCACGACCGTTCCATTTGCTCTCTTCTCGCTCTTATTTGCGTATGTTAGCCACCATATTTGCTTAGTGCTTGCTGCAACTCCACCTCATTACCACTTCCTACCCATAAGCTTAAATAGTCTTGATCTCGCGGGTTTTGAGATTGCTGAGTCCTCGTGACTCACCAGATACTATCACAACAGTTGTAGGTGCCGATGATACCAGTGCAGGTGATGCAACCGAGCTTAGATGGGAGCTCAACGAAGACCTTGGTCGTTGCTATGTATCGTTTCATGTTGATCAGTAGTGGAGCCCAGTTGGGACGATCGGGGATCTAGCAGTTGGGTTATCTTCTTTTCTTTTGGCTTCGTCCGTAGTCAGACTTATGTGTGTACTCTGAATGATGTATGATTTATTTGTTCATTGTGTGAAGTGGCGATTGTAAGCCAACTCTTTATCCCATTCTTACTCGTTACATGGGATTGTGTGAAGATGACCCTTCTTGCGACAAAACCACCATGCGGTTATGCCTCTAAGTCGTGCTTCGACACGTGGGAGATATAGCCGCATCGTGGGTGTTACAAGTTGGTAATCAGAGCCATCCCCGACTTAGGAGCCCCCTGCTTGATTGTTTGCTGGCGTTGTTGAGTCTAGAACAAAAAAATTTTGAGTCTTAGGATTATATATATCGGAGAGTAGGATTCTTTTTACTCCTCAGTCCTTTCGTCGCTCTGGTGAGGTCTCCTGACGTAGATGTTTTGTCTTTCCTCGCCTCAAATTTCACTAAAAAAAATTTAGGATCACGCGGGTATCTTGGGATCGTTCCGATATTCTTATGACGAGAACATTGTTCTTGGTGCCTCCTGACATTTAGGGGTTGTGGCAGTGTCCCGGGGAGTTGAGCTCCGAGGTGCTGTCGTCACAATTTTATCGTTGCAGTTCTGGAATACCTAAGTTTTGCCGACATCGAAAATCTCTTTTATGCAGTTGTTGGTGAGATAACCTCGACGTCACCCAGTACTAGGGAGTTCGGGAGTATTGCCATAGCTTGTATAACGGATGCTTTTCGAAGGTTGAGGTACACGATTTCCGAAGGTTTCTTGGTTATGTGTTGACGGATGGATACAGCTTGGATGTAGGGATTGTTAGTTTTGGGTGAGATATATATTGCTTCCCCTGTATCCCCAACACCAGATTGCATAACCAGAAAGTTTCGGGAGTTTTATAGGTGGGAATTCAAGTAGCTCCTAGAATATCTTTTCGAGAGATGCATGATATGAGATTGGGGTTCGATGTCTAGTGGTCCGCCTTTCCATGGTCGTTTTTACAGTGGTCTCGTTGTGTCTTAAAGAACCCTTGGCTATGCTGGTTCGGGGACACTTCGTATGTCATGTGCACTGCCTTGTACATGATGGTGCTGTACACTCGAGCCCGTGTGGGCCCCACCACGAAAACTTCGGATGGAATCTCTATCATATGTTTGTTCCGGCTTATTCTGCAAGCCAAATCCTTTGTTTTGTTTTATTTGTGGTATTCGGGTTGCTTCGAAGTCAAATGTTGAATCCATACCTTCCCTAAATGATGTTCTCATATTGCTATGTGAATACTAATCCTTTTGATCATTGAGGTCGTCATGTTAATTCTTTTCCAACCGGTGCGCTTCTCTTCGAGATGATCCCATCATTCTCCCCATCCGCAAGATCAATTCTAAGTTTTCTCAAAGGTGTTTGTTTCGTTCATCCCAAGTTGTCTTTGTTTTCCCGCCCTCCCACCCTTTTCTTCTTCAAGGATTCATATATCTTAATCATGTATCCATTTATTCATGTGAAGTCACTTCACCCTTTTCAATCAATGTTCTTATCCGGTGATTCTCAGGAAGATACTAACGGAGCTTCAAGTTTATTATTCCTCGTCTCTTTTCTTCTCCGGTGGATCCAATTCAAGCTTTCGGTTTTCATCATATTCCTTTCCTCGTTTCTAATGCTTTCTCATGCCGGTGCACCTCTCAATCACTCACCTCTTGCTATTCATTTGTTCCAGAGTGTTGAAGATATCTTAGAAGATTTGTGTTTCCATTCTTAATCCGTTCAAGCTATTTGGAGATCGCTATCTCATTAAAGCCATTTAATTCAACCAGTGCAATTCCCCCTTTCAATCAATCGTTCAATGGTGTATCTTTTGAGTGGGCCCTAACCCACAGGTCTTTTTCCAGGATCTTACATGACTCTCCTAATTTTCCCGGAGCTATTCCCAAATTCTTTTCAAAGTTTGACGTAAGAATAAATTATCATCAGTCAAATGTCTTTCTCCAAGATCTTTAAAATTCTTTCGCCGTTGGTTCAACCTTTCTAATTTTCATTCTGGAGTGTCTCAACAATTCATGATGGTTCTCATCATCATTCTCAACATTTGAAGACCGAAGAAGGATTTCTCTTAAATCTTGCTCCATTCTCTTCAAGATTCATGGTTCTAGCTTGATGCCATCCTTTCATAATTGTTTTTGATTGTGAGAATTCTTTTCACCCATTCGGAGCAATTCAGGAGTCTTTTTAGTTTGATTCTCCGGAGCCCATCATCTCAGAATTATTCATTCCAGCTTTCAGTTCTCGTTCTCCAAATCTTACCGGTGAATCGTTCAAATATCCTCTAATCAGTTCATGTTCTATTCCTTCCATTTCCAACCGGAGTGTTGTCGTAATTGTTCTTCCTTGCTCCTTGTTTATCTCGTTTCAATCAGAGTGATTCCAATTCCTTCTTGTCCATTGTGCTCATCATTCATAGCTTTGCAACCTCCAAGGTTCACATGGTGTTCCTTGTTTCTATTTGTTCTACCGCAGTGCTGTCAATTGTGTTCAACTCCGTTATGTTCTTTCTTTCAACTTTTCAACCTCTCAAGGATCGTGGTTTCACTCGTTTGTCAAAGAAGCAACTTAGTTTTACCTCTTCTCTTCCTCTTCCCTTTTCTCTCCGGTGCCATCCTAGATCTCGGGACGAGATCCTCTTGTAGTGGTGGAGTGTTGTAACGCCCCGAGACCGACGCTCCAAAAGACTTCCATATTTTCGTGATCAACCGTGTGTTTCATTTATGCTTGCTCTTTTATTTTTGCATTGCATCATGTCATCATGCCATCATGTCATTAATCTTTGCATCTCAACCTCAACTAAATAAAATTGTATGGATCTTTGATCCATTTAAATCGAGGGAATTAACTTGTGATTTCTCTTTATAACATATTAAAGCCTCTCAATATTACTAGGGAGCTATAATAAAATTATTCCATTTCTTTGGAATTAACCGCAACCCGCTTGCAAAATATCCCATGCCGTTGTTATCTCAATTATTGGTCTCCAATCTTGCCCATAATTTCTTTTATCATATTCCGGAGCTCCACCAAAAATCCGAACATTTTTGGACCTTCCTTTTATCAAGTCCTAGTTCAAACCCATTTGAATTAAATTCAAATGAGTTTGAATTTAAATCTTGCAATCTTGGCCATTCCTATTTTCTTGGATCAAGCTCATTTTTGTGAGCCCGGGAAAATTATCCGCATGCCAAAGTCATTTCTCTAACCTTTCTCCTTTCCCTCTTTTCCTTCTTCCTATTATTTTCTTCTTTGGAAAATAAAAGAGAGAGGAAGAAGCCTTGCAGCCAGCCGGCCTCTTAGGCCCGGCCAACCTAGCCGGCCCAGCTAGCCCACCTAACCCCCCTAACCCTAGCTCTAACCGATCCAGCCCCCACGCAGCTCTGCTCGATCCCTTCTCCTCCCCTCGTTCCTCCCCTCCACTCGCACGCATCGAGCCAGTGAGACGAGGTCCCAGTGCCCGATCCCTTCGCCGCCTCCACCCTGAGACCCCCACGCCCGACCACCTCCTCGCCGCCCTTGGTGCCGCGCCACCAGGACCTCCGCCGTTCGCCTCCTGCAGCCCGAGCGCCTCGACTCAGCGCGGCCCCGCCATGGATGCCGCCATGGACG
>NC_041383.1:498720348-498801334 GCF_002162155.2 Triticum dicoccoides | reverse complement strand
GCTCCCCCCCCCCTGCAGCCATCCCCGTCACTCCCTCCTCATTCCTGCCGTCTTCGGTGCCGCTGCCTCGCCCGAGCTCCCCGCTCGACCAGGAGCTCGTCAACTCCGGCGCGTGCCCCAGCCTCCTCTGCGCCCCATCAACCCGCGCCTGTCCGCCTCGGAGCCGGCCTCCACCGCCTCCTCCCGAATCTGCTCCGCCTCGCCTCCCCAACCCGAGCTGGCCCAGTTCCGGCCATCTTCGACGCCTTGGGTCGCTGGCCATGGACGCCTCTGCTCCATCGCCGGATGGCTGCTTCTCTGCGCGCCTCTGTTCATCGTCGTTGTCACCACGAGCCTGGTGACCGCTTCCTGCCGCTGACCACCACCATCGCCTCCTTGCTGGCATCCCGAGGCACTTGTGTTGTTTTGTGTTGGACCGTCAAGGCCGGCAAGACCGACTACTTGGACGCCAAGACCACACCAGGACCGCCAAGCATCGTCTCCGGAGTTTTTCCCCAAGTACCACTACGGTCGTTATCCGCCGAGTACCCCTTCGGATCACCAAGTTCGACTACCATCATCGTGAACCGCTTCCGAAACGTGTACCACTACCATCGACCCTCGAAGACCCCGTGGACCCCGAACATCCACGAGACATGAACAACTACTTCCACTACGAGATGTACCACTACCATCGCCAAGATCGTGAGTACCTCTACCGTCGCCGCGAATGACTACTTCCACTACGACCCGTGTACCACGACGTCCCGTGAACGCCTACTTCCTCTACACCGCTCCGAACTCGAACCGCTCCAAAAACGCACGCTTCGAAGGTATAACCCGAGACGACCGCGATGAGATGCCCTTGCATGTATGAGATGTACCATATGTTTGCACCGTGTCCGAGTTGTTTTTGCACATTCCTCATTTGCCATGCCGCCGTCCCGTGGGAACCCGGAATCCGGGAGCACCCCACCATCCTTGCATGACACGCTCACGCCCACTTCTTTTGCACCGGTATCTCCGTGAGCTACCGGAAATGATATGTTGCCGTGGCACCATTTTTGTTTCGCCGCCGTGGCACCCTTTTTGTTCCGCCATGGTGACCAAATGTTCCATATCTTGCTCATGTCAACATCTTCATAAAAATTGCCTAAAACTTGCATATGTCATCCGCATCATGATAACAACATTAAAATGTTTAAAATTGTTGTTTGCATTAAAATTGCTAAATGACATGAGGATTTTCCGGAATTGTTGTTTGTTGTTCTAGCCTCATTTAAACTTGCCTAAATAGTTAGTTTATTTATGCTTCACCTTTGCCATGCCATGCCTCTATAAACCGGACATGTATCATACTTGTTTGTGCATCTTGCCATGTTTATGATTGTGTGTTTACCATGTTGCTTGCTTCTTTCCGGTTTGCTTCTCTCGTTAGCTTCGGTTTCGTTCCGGAGTTGTGAGGATTCGTTCGACTACGTTCGTTTGTCTTCCTCATGGACTCGTTCTTCTTCCTTGCGGGATTTCAGGCAAGATGACCATTACCCTCGATATCACTTCTATCTTTGCTTGCTAGTTGCTTCGTTCTATCACTATCCTGTGCTACCTATCACTTGTTTACCATGCCTCCCATATTGCCATGTCAGCCTCTAATCTTTTCACCCTTCCTAGCAAACCGTTGCTTGGCTATGTCACCGCTTTTGCTCAGCCCCTCTTATAGCGTTGTTAGTCACAGGTGAAGTTGAAGATTGCTCCATGATGGACATGATTATGATTGAAAGAACATGCGGTGCCCCCATGTTTGGTTTTGGTAATTGATGACAATCTCTATGGACTAATGGTTGTCTTGAGTTATATTTTAAGGATTTGTCCATAGGCTTTTCTTGAAGTCCATGTGTTGGTTTCAAGGAGTTTATGAGTTGACCAAGGTGCTATTAAGGAATTATTCAAAGATTGCTCATGTGAGTGTTGAGCTTATTGCAAGCATGTCTTGAAGAAGAAGATTGTGTGATCATTCATGTTTACCTTCAAGACATCATCCAAATGAAGAGAGTTGGAAAGATTCAAGGTTGATCAAGACTAAGTCAAGAATGAATCAAGTTGATCAACTCACAAAGCGTAGAAGATGTACCGAGAGGGATCAAGTGATCCCATGGTATGGTAAGCATTGTCCATTGCACTTTGTGTACTAACCCATGGTCTATGTGAGAGTTCTTTGTGGGGTTAGATACGTGTCCATGGGCTTGCGTCAAGAGGAAGATATCATACAACCCATGGAAAGGATGGCATCAAGTGGTGATCGTCATCAAGATTGCCATGTGCAAGTTCAAGTGGAGCATCATTAAGAGATCAAGTGCTTGAATCTTGCCATCCATTGTGGTGTCAATGGACTTGTGAAGATGTGCCGAAGAGTGGCTCACCCATAGTGGACAATGGGGGAGCAATCATCTAGTCTTCATCGAGCCAACGCAATCAAGAAAGGTGGTCCAACTTGAGGGAGTCAAGATCGTCATCATCTAGCTCAAGTGGACCATGTGCAAGGCAAAGGTTTTCCCTTGATAGGTTTTCTATTTTACCGGTCTCATGGTGGTAGTTGGGAGACCGGGTTATAGGATCGTTTGTCGTACTATCAAGGGGGGATCTCAAGTTGGTAGCTTGATCGTATCGTTAGTAGAGAGCTCAAACCATTGCATCTTTGCATCATGTTTCTTGGTTCTTGTTTGGTTCTCTTTGTGAGTCTTCGAGCTTATGGTCATCTTGATGACAAGCTTGAGTTTATCGAAAACGGAGTTTGCATGCGTCTTCTATGATGTTTTCGGTGTTGGAGGTTTTACCGGTCTTCTCCGAGGAAGGGTTCTCACCATTTTATTTTGGGCCTTTTCTCATTTGCTTATTATTGGTATTTCTTTCAATATTGTGTTAGCCCTTGTCGCTATCTTTCCAACAAACTTGGTTTCATCGAATTCGGAGTCCGTTTGTAAAAGTTGTGGCAGTTTTGGTGTTCTGAAAAGGCTGCAGCGGTACTACCGCGAATTGGAGCGGATGTAATTTTTTACTACCGCTCCAGAGCGGTACTACCGCGGCTCCTAGAGCGGTAGTACCGCTCCGGACCAAAAAACTCGTCCCAAGTCCTGCGGAGGTAGGTACGGAAGTATATTTTTTGTATCGCAAGCAGTAGTACCGCGATCCCTAGCGGTAGTACCGTGAGAACGACCGGTAGTACCGCTCTGTGCGGGTTGTGAGCATAACGGTTGGATTTTCCCCCACCTATAAAAGGGGGTCTTCTTCCCCATTGAACCTTATCCTTTAAGCTCGTGTTCTTCCCCCATTGTTAACCTTCTTCGAGCTTGCTAACTCTCAATCCCTCCATGGATTCTTGCTAGTTTTTGGGGGAAAAGAGAGAGGAGATCAAGATCCATATTTCCACCAATCACTTTCTCCTCTATGTGAGGGGAACCCTTTGGATCTAGATCTTGGAGTTCTTTGTGTTCTCTTCTTTGTTCTTCCTCTCATTTTCCTCCCTAGCATTAGTTGCTTCGGTGGGATTTGGGAGAGAAGGACTTGGGCACTCCGTGTGCCCTTGCCATTGCATTTGGTGCATCGGTTTGAGTTCTCCACGGTGATACGTGGAAGTGAAGTTTGAGAAGCTCATTACTCTTGGGTGCTTGGTGCCCTTGAGCTTGTTCCTCTTGGGTGCTTGGGCGCCCTAGACGGTTGGTGGTGTTTGGAGCTCAATCATTATGGTGTAAAGCTCCGGGCAAGCGTCGGGGTCTCCAATTAGGTTGTGGAGATCGCCCCGAGCATTTTGACGGGTTCCGGTGACCGCCCCCAAGGGTTGCCAAAGTGTACGGGTTCGGTGACCGCCCCCAAGGGTTGCCATTTGTACGGGTTCGGTGACCGCCCTCAAGGGTCCCTTAGTGGAATGTAACTCCCCGAGAATCATGCTACAGTAATCCCCTTCTAATGATGCCTTGTCATCATTGTTACTGTTGCTAATCTTCACTTGATCCAAATCACCGATTCAAATTCAAATTCAATCTAAAGTCAAAAACTCTTATTTGTCAGACAGGAGATCTAAAATGTTCATCTTGTGGCAAATAGTCATTTGTTAATATTGGTGGTGAACCAACATTTTTGCAAGGTGTTTAAATGGCCTAAAGCAATTAAAGCCGTGGCTAAAACAATAGTTTAAATGCCTTTTTACTTTATAAAAATTTCAAACTATTTCAAAAGCCTCACAACCTTTTTGTGGTAGTGCTAACTATTGCAATGTAATTATGTGGCCAAGTCCCACATTTTACAAAATCCTTTTGGCAGCCCAAATATTACCATGCTTTTTCTATAAAAATAAAAGAGCAAAGGTAAAAGAAAAAAAGAAAAAAAATCCTGACCCCCCTGGGCCTTAGTCATCTAGGCGGCCCAACCCAGCAGCCCACCTCCCTCGGTCGCCTCCCTCCTCTCTGTTCACCCGACCCAGCGACCGCGCTCGCCGGTCGCCACTGAACCCTGTCGCCGTCCCCGTCGGGGAAGGGATAAGGGCGACGTCCCCTCGACCCCTCGGGCTCCCTGCACCCACTCACTCCCCCTGGACGCCCCCTCTCCCTCTCTCCCTCTAGCCTCGACCCCTTCTCCAGATCCACCTCGCCCCGACGCACTATCGCTGCCGCGTTGCTGCGCCACCGCGGCCACCGGGCCCTCCTCACCGCCCCGATGTGTCCACGAGCCCCGCAGCCATCTGCTGCTTCATCTGCGCCAACAACCTCAAGGCGGGAGCCACCCCAACGCCGGATCCCCTTCGTCTTCCTCCTGGACCGCCGTCGCCGCCGCTTTCGACTCCGGCCACCGCCACTGCGCTCCTGTTACTCGTCGGGCCTTCGTGCGCCCACCCGGTGAGCTCCTCCCCCTCTCCCTTCTCCCACGTAGGCCGCCTCCCTCTCTAGATCGCTCGCCGCAACTGCCGTAGCTCACCGTCGCCCTGTTGCATCACCGTCGTGGCCACCGCTGCCGTGGCCCCCGTCCGAGCCCTCCATCGTGCTCCTGGTGTTCCCAGGAGCCCGGCCAGCCCTTCCTCTCGCCCTCCCGTGCCCCCTAGCCCATTCTCGACGTGACTCTGAACGCCGTCGCCGCTCGTGCTCGCCGCCGATGGTTGTTCCGGCCATCCCGGGCGAGCCACCACCACCACCCGACACGGCGTCGTGCGCGCGTTCAAACGGTGCCAACCGCACGCGAAATGGCCGCCCCTAGCGCGTTTCCGACGAGGCCCGAGCGGCTCCGCCGCGTTCTAGCGTCCCGGCGGCGAGACGCCGGCCGCCACCGACATGGCTGGGCGGGCCCCACCCCTGGCTCACTGCCAGTGGGCCTTAGGGGCCCCGTTGACTGGGTTGACCCAGTCAACACGCTGACATGGCGGTACAGTGCCACTGACGAGCTGGCCCCACCGCTTAAATAATAACTAAAATTGTTTTTATAATTAAAAGTAACTAGTTTAGCTAATTAGCCACTAACATGTGGAGCCCATCACCTAATTAACCTCAGTTTAGTTTAAAATAAGCTCTATTAAGTAACAGAGGCTGACAGGTGGGTCCCCCGTGTCAGTTTTGACCAGTTAACCAGACTGTTGGCTGCTGACGTCACTCCTATGTCATGCTGACGTCATATTCCTTTTCTGTTAGTATAAATAATTCTAGGATATTGTTTAAACTTTGAAAATTCATAGAAATTAAACCGTAGCTCAGATGAAAATGTTTTCTATATGAAAGTTGCTCAGAAAAATCCAACGAATCCGAATACGCGGCCCGTTCATCTGTCACATGCCCCTAGCAGGCTGAACATGGAACATTCCCCCTCCGGTCATCTGTCTGACACAGGTCCGGAACCGGGAAAACATTCCCGGTTGATTCCCCCCTTCACCTTTATCGTGTAGCCATACGTTAGGTCACTCCCGACACAGCATATTGCCACGTTCTGATTTGTGATGCTATGTTTGCTTTATATTTACTGTTTCTTCCCCCTCTTCTCTCCGGTAGACCCCAAGACCGATGCTACCCCTGTGATCGACTACGTCGACGACGACCCCTCCTTGCCAAAGCAACCAGGCAAGCCCCCCCTTTGATCATCCCGATATCGCCCATTCCATTCTCTCATGCTTGCATTAGATTTTGCTACTGTTATTGTTTGCTCCTATTTTGATGCATAGCCTGCTTTTGTATCTGCTGTTGTACCTTACCTGCTTATCCTAAACTGCTTAGTATAGGTTGGTTAGTGATCCATCAGTGACCCCCACCTTGTCCTTGTCGCCCCTGCTTCATCATTGAAGACCTGATCAACAGGATCGAAGACCAGGCCCCGGCGCCGCACATCACTTTCCCCTTAGTTGCTCGACACTACTAGGTTACTATCGAGTGCCGAGGGTGAGACCTCTACAGCACTTCTGATGTTAACCCGGTAGTGTAGCTATTCGGTCGTGGTCATCGAGGGTGATTCCGCCTTAACCTCTTCCGATACGACTCTGTCGTGCAACCCCTCAAGTGTGAACCTCGGGGGTGATTCCTCTTACGTTCACCTTGATGATTACATTGAGTGGAATTCACCGGGGGTGATTCCTCGGGTTTTCCCCTTGATGTTTAGACACACAGTTACTATGATTACCATGACTTTACACTGAACCATGTTACGAAAGACGGGTCGACCCTGAGGGGTACCCGCGCGAGCATAATTGCGAGTGATGTGGAGGCGGGTTGACCTGGAGGGTACCCGAGAGTTGAATACGAGGCGTGGCCGGGCATTCTTAGCCCTTGCCGCAAGTCCTCGAGATGGGGCAACGGGGTCACATCTTTCGTGAGTCTCTGCTTGTTACCGCGCGTTCCTAATCCACTACGATTTGGATATTTGATCCGAGGGGCCTCTGGCCTGATAGCACTAACCATCACGTGGGCATAGTATGGGCGTTCTGCGTCGTATACATCAGCCGAAGCTTAATAGACGTCAGCGACTGAGCGGCGCGCGCCGGGTTGGACTGGTAAGCTCCTTCCTTTTTTAAGGAGGTAGCTAGGTCTGCTCATCGGCCGCGTACGCAACGTGCAGGAGTTCCCGGGGAGATGGCCCATGACCCCTGGGGGCATAGGTTTAGTCCGGCGTGCTAGCCTCTCTATTAAGCCTAGGTCGGGTTGCGGCGTATTGTTTGGCCGAGGCTGGGCATGACCCAGGAAAGTGTGTCCGGCCGGAGTTAATCAAGCGTGGTGGGTAAGTTGGTGCACCCCTGCAGGGAAGAACTAATCTATGCATAGCCTGTCCTACGGTAACGGACACTTGGAGTTGTATCCCGATCGATACAACTAGAACTGGATACTTGTGATGAGAATTGGATGGTGATGAGAATTGGATTGTGATGAGGTGATAACCGGATAGTATGGCTCTAGGATTGCTTTCTCACAGGGAGTCGAGAAAGGATCTCTGGCCGAGGTTGATAACACTACTACTACTTTACCTTATGCTACTCTACTCCCTCCTGTTTGCTGCAAGATGGTGGTTTCCAGAAGATGCTAGTCTTCAATAGGACTAGGCCTTCTCTCTATTCTGGCATTTCTGCAGCCCAGTCCACATATACAGCCTTCCTTTGATAATGTTGCATATGTAGTGTAGATCCTTGCTTGCGAGTACTTTGGATGAGTACTCACGGTTGCTTTGCTCCCCCTTTTCCCCCTTTCTTCTTCTTTCCGTTTGATGCAACCAGAAGTCGGAGCCCAGGATCCAGACGCCACCTTTGACGACGACTGCTACTACCATGAGGGTGCCTACTACTATGTGAAGACCGTCGACGACCAGGAGTAGTTAGGAGGCTCCCAGGCAGGAGGCCTTGTCTTTTCGATCGTTGCTGCTTTTGTGCTAGCCTTCTTAAGGAAAACTTGTCTAACTCGTGTTTGTACTCAGATATTGTTGCTTTCGCTGACTCTTGTGTATTCGAGCTTATGTATTCGAGCCCTCGAGGCCCCTGGCTTGTAATATAAAGCTTGTATTATTTTAATTTGTGTCTAGAGTTGTGTTGTGATATCTTCCCGTGAGTCCTTGATCTAGATCATACACATTTGCGTGCATGATTAGTGTACGATTAAATCGAGGGCGTCACAAGTTGGTATCAGAGCCGACTGCCTGTAGGTAGCCCCCTTTCCAACTCCTTGGCCGAAGTTGAGTCTAGTCACTGAAAAACTTTTACTAACATTGGATGTGTGTCTTACGGGCCCACGTCGCCATTGGGTGGTATTAGGATCTTTTACTCCTTGTCTATGCTCTCGGATTCTGATCTCTCTTCTATTCGGGTTAAAGATTTTACTAACTCTGACTCTAGGATCTCGTAACCACTTCCTCCCGGAGAGACCCTTCACTACAGATGATCGCTTGCTTCGCTAGAAGATTCTGCAGATACTCCTCAATGTTTTCCCGAGACCCTTGTGCCCTTCGCCATTGCATTTCCCTACCACCGATAAATCCCCATGGATAGCTACATAGACTTGCCGTACATACAATCATTCCGCGATGCTCGTGTTATTACAAGATGCCCCGAAATTCTCTATTGTTTCGAGAATCCTTTGAGCTTACTGCCTTGCAGTTCTTTGCCCCATGAATACACCCCCCCTTCGAATAATTCCTTGCACTCACCGAGGATCCGTTCATCCTCAGTTGTTCGTGTGATTCACAAAATTCTTAGAAATACTATGTGATCTTCCGAAAATCCTCTGCAGCCTATTGCTCTTGATTCTCCTTGGTTGCTTGCACTACGATTAGTTCCATATGTCTAGAAATATTCTTTAAAATTCTTTGTGGTTGTCCTTCTGTTCCTATGGATTCAACGTGTGAGCGAATACTCGCAATCACCAATTAATCCTTGGAAATTTTCTTTCCGTCTCCGACATCGCTCCGGTTATGAGCTGGTTCTTACCCAATCAAGATTTGATCGGGTGCACCTCTAAGTCTATTCAACTTAATCATCTTTTGATCAGAGCCTCTGCTTCTGATCTTCGACTTAAAATCGTTATTCCTTTGTATTCAAGCTTTGAAGTTATCCAGTTACATCTATAACCCGATGCCTTGGCATTCTTTCTTCTTCTGAGTGAGTATTGATACTCACATCAGATCTTTTATGGACCGCCATATCCTTGGTTGGATTATTATCCGACAATGTCCTTCATATTCATTAAACTTGTGAGTTTTGCCCTGACACATAATGCCTTTGGTAAAGTCTATCATCTGCTTTTGTCAACCATGCTCTGCTTTCGAGCTGGTATATTTTAATCCTGAAGTTAGTGGTATATGTTCCTAAGATACCCCTACGGGTTGAACCTATGCCTTCCCTAATCCGTGTGAACTCAAAAGAGATGCGAGTCTTACTCTTCTGGTACTTCACCAGATAAATCCTCTGCACTACAATTTCTTTGAAAAACAAGGAGTGAATGAAAGGTTATGCATTGAAGAAGTGGGAGTCGACCTTGAACCCTTGTGTTCATGCCCATGGACCCGATGTAGAACTCATCATGGAAGCTGCTCATAAAAATAATTATTTCTTTGGTACAAGCTCATCTTATATCTATGAATTGATTCTTTGCAATCGTGGTTCCGAACATATTTCCTCCTTGATTCCATTTACCGGATAAGTTAAAATACTTATCCTCTGCAAATCATTCCCCCCCGTCTAACCTCTACTCTGATTTACCTTCCGGTATTACACTTAGTACCTGATATCGTGAAGTTTTATACCCCATCACATCGTTCCTAGCCTGATCGGCTATATTTTTATCGTGTCAACTTTTAACTGTGCTACCTGGTCCTTATGCCCGGAGCAACTTTCGACGATGAGCTAAGCTTACGCCGATCTTCCTCATCTTATCATTTCACTTCGAACAAAAAGCTTGACTTCGAGCTTGTGTCGAATTCGTGGATATCCTAGCCTTTCACTTCATCCTTCATTTTCTACTCGATGGCATCTTCATAGAGCCTCTCGACAAATGCGTCGTGATTAGCATCAACATTTTGACTTCCGTTGAGATGACAATTGAATTCATGGTGAGAAATACCATCCTTGACCTTCAACGATTTGAGTTATCATTGACAACCCCCCTTGTCTTCTTTCCAACACATTTTGATCATGTCTTGGCTATGCCTTCGACTCCTTGCTATTCCTGCAATTGTTCATTGCGTATTTCTTGTGATCTTCAACTCCAACCCCTACTTGGAACACCATGTTAATGCTACCTCGAAGCATGACTGAGGTACTCCGAATATCAACAAGAACATTGGAAGCACATTGTCGAATGTTTCTTGATCTATTATCCAAACACCGTTGTATGGGTAATATCATGTTTCTTCCTTCCCCCCTTTATCTAAATGCTTTTGGACTTGCTGTCATATCATGTATATCCTGCTCCGCTTCCCCTTGGGAAGGATAGACTCCCAATTCTGGTGTGTAAACACATTTTCTTTTCCATTGGTCTGATTAATCCGGTAATTTCATTTTCCTTTCATTGGTTTGTTTAACCTTCTTGTGATCTATATATTATAAGCAGAAATAATTCCCTGCTTATAAAACGCCTCGATGTACAACCTTGTCAGTCAGACCCTGTTACTATTGTTGATGACATACCAGTAACCACCGATGGACGCGAACCTTGCCGATTGGTCCGCCTCATTCAACCAGCAGGAAAATGGTTCTCTTCGTCCCTCGCCCTTGGTACCGATGTTGTTGCCGACATAACTGACAGACTATTCCCTGACATATCTTGCTATCATGACCGTGCAAGATGTCAACACCTTCCCTATTTTTTTTACCCACATGGTGGGCCCATAACCCACAGTTCCACAGGATCAAAACCTGACTCTCCTGTACACCCCTGTTGCCAAAGTTATTCCTTGCGCTTGACTTTGTATGTAATTCACGAGCCACATTCCTATTGATCTATTCTGGTATCAGACGCCATACTTATCCTCGATGCTCTGAACCCCTTTCACCCCTTGTTCTAGGCAATGAATGATTGCCTACCATGTTGAAGCTTCTTAGTGCACCTTCTTACCTTGCTCTCGATGACTTTCTTGGATTTCAACTCGAGAGATGCCTCTATGTCACGTTCACCGAGATAGCCCCCAGGTACCTATCTTGTGTTGAGCTCCGTCCTTCCCGAGTCTTTCTCCCTTACTCCAGCTCTTAAATCTCGGGACGAGATTTTTTTGTAGTGGAGGAGATTTGTAACACCCCGAGAATCATGCTACAGTAATCCCTTCTAATGATGCCTTGTCATCATTGTTACTGTTGCTAATCTTCACTTGATCCAAATCACCGATTCAAATTCAAATCCAATCTAAAGTCAAAAACTCTTATTTGTCAGACAGGAGATCTAAAATGTTCATCTTGTGGCAAATAGTCATTTGTTAATATTGGTGGTGAACCAATATTTTTGCAAGGTGTTTAAATGGCCTAAAGCAATTAAAGCCGTGGCTAAAACAATAGTTTAAATGCCTTTTTACTTTATAAAAATTTCAAACTATTTCAAAAGCCTCACAACCTTTTTGTGGCAATGCTAACTATTGCAATGTAATTATGTGGCCAAGTCCCACATTTTACAAAATCCTTTTGGCAGCCCAAATATTACCATGCTTTTTCTATAAAAAGAAAAGAGCAAAGGTAAAAGAAAAAAAAGAAGAAAAAACCTGACCCCCTGGGCCTTAGTCATCTGGGTGGCCCAACCCAGCAGCCCACCTCCCTCGGTCGCCTCCCTCCTCTCTGTTCACCCGACCCAGCGACCGCGCTCGCCGGTTGCTACCGAACCCTGTCGCCATCCCTATCGGGGAAGGGATAAGGGCGACGTCCCCTCGACCCCTCGGGCTCCCCGCACCCACTCACTCCCCCTGGACGCCCCCTCTCCCTCTCTCCCTCTTGCCTCGCCCCCTTCTCCAGATCCACCTCGCCCCCGACGCACTGTCGCTGCCGCGTTGCTGCGCCACCGCGGCCACCGGGCCCTCCTCACCGCCCCGATGTGTCCACGAGCCCCGCAGCCGTCTGCTGCTTCGTCTGCGCCAACAACCTCGAGGCGGGAGCCACCCCAGCGCCGGATCCCCTTCGTCTTCCTCCTGGACCGCCGTCGCCGCCGCTTTCGACTCCGGCCACCGCCACTGCGCTCCTGTTACTTGCCGGGCCTTCGTGCGCCCACCCGGTGAGCTCCTCCCCCTCTCCCTTCTTCCACGTAGGTCGCCTCCCTCTCTAGCTCGCTCGCCGCAACCGCCGTAGCTCATCGTCGCCCTGCTGCATCACCGTTGTGGCCACCGCTGCCGTGGCCCCCGTCCGAGCCCTCCATCATGCTCCTGGTGTTCCCAGGAGCCCGGCCAGCCCTTCCTCTCGCCCTCCCGTGCCCCCTAGCCCATTCCCGACGTGACTCCGAATGCCGTCGCCGCTCGTGCTCGCCGCCGATGGTTGTTCCGGCCATCCCCGGGCGAGCCACCACCACCACCCGACAAGGCGTCGTGCGCGCGTTCGAACGGTGCCAACCGCACGCAAAATGGCTGCCCCTAGCGCGTTTCCTACGAGGCCCGAGCGGCTCCGCCGCGTTCTAGCGTCCCGGCGGCGAGACGTCGGCCGCCGCTGACGTGGCTGGGCGGGCCCCACCCATGGCTCACTGCCAGTGGGCCTTAGGGGCCCCGTTGACTGGGTTAACCCAGTCAACACGCTGACATGGCGGTACAGTGCCACTGACGAGCCGGCCCCACCGCTTAAATAATAACTAAAATGGTTTTTATAATTAAAAGTAATTAGTTTAGCTAATTAGCCACTAACATGTGGGGCCCATCAGCTAATTAACCTCAGTTTAGTTTAAAATAAGCTCTGTTAAGTAACAGAGGCTGACAGGTGGGTCCCCCGTGTCAGTTTTGACCAGTCAACCGGATTGTTGGCTGCTGACGTCACTCCTATGTGATGTTGACGTCATATTCCTTTTATGTTAGTATAAATAATTCCAGGATATTGTTTAAACTTTGAAAATTCATAGAAATTAAACCTTAGCTCAGATGAAAATGTTTTCTATATGAAAGTTGCTCAGAAAAATCCAACGAATCCGAATACGCGGTCCGTTCATCTGTCACATGCCCCTGGCAGGCTGAACATGGAACATTCCCCCTCCGGTCATTTGTCTGACACAGGTCCGGAACCGGGAAAACATTCCCGGTTGATTCCCCCCTTCACCTTTATCGTGTAGCCATACGTTAGGTCACTCCCGGCACAGCATATTGCCACGTTCTGCTTTGTGATGCTATGTTTGCTTTATATTTACTGTTTCTTCCCCCTCTTCTCTCCGATAGACCCCAAGACCGATGATGCCCCTGTGATCGACTACGTCGACGACGACCCCTCCTTGCCAGAGCAACCAGGCAAGCCCCCCCTTTGATCATCTCGATATCGCCCATTCCATTCTCTCATGCTTGCATTAGATTTTGCTACTGTTATTGTTTGCTCCTATTTTGATGCATAGCCTGCTTTTGTATCTGCTGTTGTACCTTACCTGCTTATCCTAAATGCTTAGTATAGGTTGGTTAGTGATCCATCAGTGACCCCCACCTTGTCCTTGTCGCCCCTGCTTCATCATTGAAGACCTGATCAACAGGATCGAAGACCAGGCCCCGGCGCCGCACATCACTTTCCCCTTAGTTGCTCGACACTACTAGGTTACTATCGAGTGCCGAGGGTGAGACCTCTACAGCACTTCTGATGTTAACCCGGTAGTGTAGCTATTCGGTCGTGGTCATCGAGGGTGATTCTGCCTTAACCTTTTCCGATACGACTCTGTCGTGCAACCCCTCAAGTGTGAACCTCGGGGGTGATTCCTCTTACGTTCACCTTGATGATTACATCGAGTGGAATTCATCGGGGGTGATTCCTCGGGTTTTCCCCTTGATGTTTAGACACACAGTTACTATGATTACCATGACTTTACACTGAACCATGTTACGAAAGACGGGTCGACCCTGAGGGGTACCCGCGCGAGCATAATTGCGAGTGATGTGGAGGCGGGTTGACCTGGAGGGTACCCAAGAGTTGAATACGAGGCGTGGTCGGGCATTCTTAGCCCTTGCCGCAAGTCCTCGAGACGGGGCAACGGGGTCACATCTTTCGTGAGTCTCTGCTTGTTACCGCGCGTTCCTAATCCACTACGATTTGGATATTTGATCCGAGGGGCCTCTGGCCTGATAGCACTAACCATCACGTGGGCATAGTATGGGCGTTCTGCGTCGTATACATCAGCCGAAGCTTAATAGACGTCAGCGACTGAGCGGCGCGCGCCGGGTTGGACTGGTAAGCTCCTTCCTTTTTTAAGGAGGTAGCTAGGTCTGCTCACCGGCCGCGTACGCAACGTGCAGGAGTTCCCGGGGAGATGGCCCATGACCCTGGGGGCATAGGTTTAGTCCTGCGTGCTGGCCTCTCTATTAAGCCTAGGTCGGGTTGCGGCGTATTGTTTGGCCGAGGCCGGGCATGACCCAGGAAAGTGTGTTCGGCCGGAGTTAATCAAGCGTGGTGGGTAAGTTGGTGCACCCCTGCAGGGAAGAACTAATCTATGCATAGCCTGTCCTACGGTAACGGACACTTGGAGTTGTATCCCGATCGATACAACTAGAACTGGATACTTGTGATGAGAATTGCATGGTGATGAGAATTGGATTGTGATGAGGTGATAACCGGATAGTATGGCTCTGGGATTGCTTTCTCACAGGGAGTCGAGAAAGGATCTCTGGCCGAGGTTGATAACACTACTACTACTTTACCTTATGCTACTCTACTCCCTCCTGTTTGCTGCAAGATGGTGGTTTCCAGAAGATGCTAGTCTTCAATAGGACTAGGCCTTCTCTCTATTCTGGCATTTCTGCAGCCCAGTCCACATATACAGCCTTCCTTTGATAATGTTGCATATGTAGTGTAGATCCTTGCTTGCGAGTACTTTGGATGAGTACTCACGGTTGCTTTGCTCCCCCTTTTCCCCCTTTGTTCATCTTTCCGTTTGATGCAACCAGATGTCGGAGCCCAGGATCCAGATGCCACCTTTGACGACGACTGCTACTACCATGAGGGTGCCTACTACTACGTGAAGACCGCCGACGACCAGGAGTAGTTAGGAGGCTCCCAGGCAGGAGGCCTTGCCTTTTTGATCGTTGCTGCTTTTGTGCTAGCCTTCTTAAGGCAAACTTGTCTAACTCGTGTCTGTACTCAGATATTGTTGCTTTCGCTGACTCTTGTGTATTCGAGCTTATGTATTCGAGCCCTCGAGGCCCCTGGCTTGTAATATAAAGCTTGTATTATTTTAATTTGTGTCTAGAGTTGTGTTGTGATATCTTCCCGTGAGTCCTTGATCTTGATCGTACACATTTGCGTGCATGATTAGTGTACGATTGAATCAAGGGCGTCACATGGAATCACGGCATCTTGCATTGTGCGAGGGCGTGAGGAGATTACGGTGGCCCTAGTGGCTTCTTGGGGAGCATTGTGCCTCCACACCACTCCAAACGGAGATTAGCATCCGCAAGGGTGTGAACTTCGGGACACATCGTCGTCTCCGCGTGCCTCGGTTATCTCTTACCCGAGCCCTTTACTTATGCACTTTACTTTGTGATAGCCATATTGTTCTTTGTCATATATCTTGCTATCACATAGTTGCTTATCTTGCTTAGCATAAGTTGTTGGTGCACATAGGCGAGCCTAGTTGTTTTAGGTTTTGTGCTTGACAAATTAACCCTTAGGTTTATTCCGCATTTGTTCAAGCCTAAACCGTAATTATTTTAAAGCGCCTATTCACCCCCCCCCCTCCCTCTAGGCGACATCCTCGATCTTTCAATATCTTCCTCTTGACGCAAGCCCATGGATACGTACCTAACCCCACATACAACTCTCACATAGACCATGGGTTAGTACATAAAGTGCAATGGACAATGCTTACCATACCATGGGATCACTTGATCCCTCTCGGTACATCTTCTACGCTTTGTGAGTTGATCAACTTGATTTACTCTTGACTTAGTCTTGATCAACCTTGAATCTTTGCAACTCTCTTCATTTGGATGATGTCTTGAAGGTAAATATGAATGATCACACAACCTTCTTCTTCAAGACATGCTTGCAATAAGCTCAACACTCGCATGACCAATCTTTGGATAATTCCTTAATAGCACCTTGGTCAACTCAAAAACTCCTTGAAACCAACACATGGATTTCAAGAAAAGCCTATGGACAAATCCTTCAAATATAACTCAAGACAACCATTAGTCCATAGAGATTGTCATCAATTACCAAAACCAAACATGGGGGCACCGCATGTTCTTTCAAACGTGATAACTATGGTCTGAGTAACATGATATCTATACCATGATAAGGCTGGTAACTACAGTATGAGAAGCTTAAAAGCATGGGAAAGTATGGTAATTTAACATAGAAATTACCGGCGAAATGTTTCAAAAACTTTTTTCCCTTGGATGAAAGACACCATGGTGTTTAAACGTAAAATATTAGTTATCAAGTCTGCGATGATACATCATCATGTTATTTACACAGAAATTATCGGGTGTATGTTTTTCAACAAAAAAGTTTCAGGTCAAAAGTTACAGTGGCGTTTGTATGGGAGTTATCAATTTTGTATGTTTCTATTACCATGTTATTTACATAGAAATTAGCGGGGCATCACCCCCCCCTCGCCACAGTCGCCATATTACCAGGATCGGGTACATAAGTTATCAAGTCTGCGATGTGTGAGTTATCATGTTACTTGCATAAGAGTTATCGTGGTATGGTTCAACAACTCCTCCCACCCCTACCCCCACCGACAAAGTTACCAGGACTGGGTACATAATTTATCATGTCTACGATGTGTGATTTATCATGTTATTTGCATGGAAGTTACCGTGGTATGTTTCAACGACTCCCCCCACCCCTACCCCCACCGACAAAGTTACCAGGACTAGGTACATAATTTATCATGTTTACGATGTATGAGTTATCATGTTATTTGCATAAAAGTTATCAGGACAGTGATGCGTAAACTATCATCATATTTACACAGAAGTTATCGAGAGTATATTTCATCAAAACCCCTCCCTCCGGCGGAGGGAAAAGCTATCATGTTTGCGGTGCGTAAATTATTGTGGGTATATTTCAGCACCCCTTCTCGCCAAAGTTACCAGGACCGGGGTGCATAAGTTATCGGGTCTCTGATGTCTGAGTTACCATGTTGTTCACATCAGAGTAACTGGGGATATTTCATCAACACCACTTCCCTCAAAGTTACCAGGATCGAGGTACATAAGTTTATCAGGTATGTGATGTGTGAGTTATCATGATATTCACACAAAAATGGCCGCGATATTTCATCAACGCCTCCCTCCCGATCGCCAAAGTAATCAGTACCGAGTACATAAGTTATCAGGTATGTGATGTGTGAGTTACCATGCTATACACACACAAAAATTACCAACGGTATATTTCATCAACCTCCCCCACCCAAATTACCATGGTATCATCAACTCAAGACGAGTTGGTAAAATAATCTACTTAAGTGCGGAAAAGATCGGATATTGCATTCACTTTTGTGTAAACATAGAAAAGGAGACAGGTTAAAAAGCCTATTTGCTTTCATTTTTACAAAAGAGGAATGTAGGTGAGGTGGTTGGCTAGTGGGTTACCTTGTAAAAGTTACAAGGATCAAATCCTGTTGGCACACTATTTTTTGACGAGAAAAATTCATGTTCCTCGTCACAATTCTTTGATTTTGGAGTTTGACTCTAGCTCCCAGCAAAAAAATTCTGGAATTAGCACAACTTTTATTTTGATGCTATGAGGTATAAAAGGTGTAGCTTGTTGCTCGAAGGGAGCGTGCGGAGTCTGTGCGTCCTGGGTTTGATTCCCGTCGGGTGCTTTATTTTTTTCCTCGAAAAATAAAGTAGCTAGCGATCTATCGGGAGGTCGAGCGAGTCGTGCGTGCCTATCGCTAATGACCAGTCGGCAGGTATTTAGCTTTGTCGTTATTTGTTTCTCTCCGTCGGATTCGATTTCCTAGTTCTCCTGGTCCTCCCATAATCTCCATTCCCCACATGGCTCAAGAGGAAAATAAATGGCTCAAGAAAATGCTCCGCTAAACAGTGCAGTGCCAGACCCAAAAAATCTGTGAGGTCAATTGACACAAACTCTTCAAATTTCATCAAAATTTGCTCAAATATATATAAAACTAAAGGCAGATTATTAAAAGTTGTGGAGTCAAGTGATGCGTATAGGAGTCAACGAGGAGTTCGTTTGGTTTACATAGAGAAGAGACTCGACGGGGGGCTCAGTTAACTAGGTGAGTGCGTCGGCGCTTTTTGCTTGCGGCTGCACGAACCGTTTCCAGTACCAGTGCTTGACCCAGACGGTGCCCATGGACTCGAGCGGCACGCCCTTGGTCTCCGGCAGGAACAGCGCGATGAAGACGGTCATGACGGCGACCCAGCCGGCGTAGTAGGCGAACGTGGCGTACTTGAAGCTGCAGAGCATCGGGAGGAACGACTGCGTCTGCACGAACGTCAGGCCGAGGCCGATAGACACGTTCATGGCCTGCCCCGCCGACCGGATGTCCACCGGGAATATCTCGCCCGGCACCACCCACCCCAGCGGCCCCCACGACCACCCGAACCCGGCGGCGTGCATGCACGTGAACACCAGGATCGCGACCCCGTACGGCCTCGCCATCGGCGCGTCGCCGCTCTTCCCCACCTGCGCGCCCATGATCCATGCCATCGCAACCTTCAATGCTCAAACGTGTGACGGTGTGAGAAAACCCGACCATTCAAGTATACATGCTGATGGAACTGGACGTGGATGTGTACCTGGGCAATGATCATCTGGATGCCGCCGACCATGAACATCACCTTGCGGCCGTACCGGTCGATGACGAGGGTGGAGAGCATGAGGGCCCCCAGGTTCACGCCGCCGAGAATGACGGCGCCCATCAGCGCGGCGTTGCTGCCGAACCCGGCGGTGCGGAACACCAGCGGCGCGAAGAAGGAGAGCACGATGACGCCGGTGAGCTGGAAGAACATGGGCACGGCCACGGCCAGCACCAGGTGAGGGCGGTACTCGCGCCTCGTCGCCATCCGGTGGAACGCGCCTTCCTCGCTCTCGCGCGCGACCTCCACGGCGCGCAGGATGTCCTGGAACTCCGCGTCCACGTCCGCGCCGGCCCCGCGCACCCGGACGAGCGCGGCGCGGGCCTCGTCGGCCTTGCCGCGCATGACGAGGCTGCTGGGGGTGTCCGTGAGGAAGAGGGCGCCCAGGAAGATGATCACAGCCGGCGCGCCGGCGAGGCCCAGGGAGAGGCGCCAGCCCCAGGAGATGCGCGCGGTGGCGTAGTTTGTGAGGTTGGCGATGAGGACGCCGAGGGCGAGGAAGATCTGGAAGCCGGCGGTAAGGGAGCCGCGCCACTGCGTCGGGGCCATCTCGGACAGGAATACAGGAGTCGCCTGTCATTAGATGAAATCATCGTCATTCGGCAATCGTATTTACACCAACGTTAATGCATACGAGCAAACATGGATTCGTTTTGCGATGCCATCCTTGATGATGTAGTAGACATCATTTACTTGTTCCAATTTGATTGCATATATGTGAGAACAACTCTTTTTGAAGATGTTCCAATTTGAGCACAACTCTAACAGAGTCCGTCATACGCACATGGAGCACTTTATATGCATTTGAAAGTTGCACACACAAGCGTAAACTTTATGATGATGGGAATATTTTTTGAGTACGTGCACAAAATTTGAAATTGGGAACATCTTTTTATTTGCTGCGTCCAAATTTTGTTTGGAAATTTTAGAAATTACCAAAAAAAATAGAATTTCACAAAATGTTCGCTTCTTTTTCACATAATGTTAAAAAAATCAAAAAATATTCATTAATTCAAAAACATGTTCTAAAATTCAAAAAAATGTTCAGGAATTCATTATTTCAGAAAATATTCAGGAGTTTGAAAAATGCTCACGGTTTCAAAATTGTGTTCACTATTTCAAACAATGTTCTCTTTTCAAAAAAAAATCATTCAGAAATTATTCCAAATTTTCAAAAAATGTTCCCATTTTCAAATTTTGTTCATGTAGTAAAAAAATGTTGACGTTTTCTAAAAAAAATAGAGGTTTCGAATTTGTTCTTGTTTTCGAAATTTTGTTCTTAAAATTCAAAAAATGTTCATGCTTTTCCAGAAATTTTGAAATTTATTCGAGTTGTTAAAAAAATAAGATTTTTTAGCATTAATCCCCTTTTAGAAATTTTGTTCAGAATTTTCAAGGCATGTCTGGAAATTTTCAGAAAGCGTTCGGATCTGTCATTTCTAGCAGTTCATAAACTTTGGCACTGCTCATTGTTCACAAAAAATCAGTACCTCGACTGGCTGGCAACACACCTTCGAACAGAAGATGTCTCGAGTTTGATTCATGTGAGGACGTTCGTTTTTGTGAATTTTTAAATCACACCTTTGCCAAATGCGTCAAGCAGGAGCTTTCGTTTTTCTCTCAGGGGTGCTGGGTTGGGTCAATTTTCCTCTTTGATTTTGTCTGAGTGGACAGTTTTTTTCCTGTTTTCCAAAGTATTATTTTTTCAATTCCCTTTTTATCCCTTCCTTTATGTTTCTATTTACTTTTTCCTTTCTCTATTTTATTTGTATCTTCTGTTTTTATTTATTTATCAATTTTTATATTTATTTTCTTACTTTTTTCGATGTATGATCTTTCTAGGAATTTGAAAAATGGTTTTATAACAAATACATGATATCTTTTATAAATATACTTTTATAAGTAAATATTTTTCGAACACATGTTTAATATTTTTAAAATATACCTTGTATATTTTAAAATTTACAACAAACAGTATTTCTAATAATATTGAACATTTGTCAGAAACACATTTAATATTTTCAAAATACAGGCCATATATTTTTAAATGCATTATAAATAGTTTTAATGAAAGCATTTTATAAATCTCTGAACATTTCTAAAAAAAACTAGATTATTGTTAGTGCACGTTAAACATTTTTCAAATACATGAACATATCTTATAAATATGTGAACATCTTTAAATATGTGTTGATAATTTTAAAAAATACAATACATATTTTTTAAATAAACATTAAATTTTAAATATTAAAAATCCAAATATAACTTTAATAATATTTCAAAAAATAGTGAGAAAAATAATTTGAAAAAAAAAAGAAAAAAGAAGGAAAGAAACTTGCATGGTGTGTAGCAATGGCATGTATGTGAGCGCATGAGCGACACGAGGCCTAGAATTATCCACACTACCTAGCGTAAACCTCTTCAAAGTAAAATATAGTATGTTTGGCTGGTTAGGAGGGCCGTGGTACCCTCACCCCATCAGAGGGCTGAGGGTGAATTTTTTTAGTGGGAGGCGACGTTTCCGTTGATACTGATGTGCCCATGATGACTTTGCCAACCTTAAAGCTCTGCCACTCCGACCCGATCTTCAATAGGCGATGTGTGAGTGTTTGTGTTCTAGTTTGAGTGTGCATGTGTGCTAAGTTGTAATCAATGTTTCTTAAAAAAATCTTCACCAAAGGAAAAATATCCACATAAAGTCGTATTTGTTTCATGGGTCTTACACGGCAACTTTAGGGATTGGTATAAATAAAAACTGATTTCAATTTAAAACACTCATGGCAACGACGAGCAATTTTCACAGTAGAATATCATATATCAGACAAAACACAGCTGTGACCTGTTATCCATGCTACCGAGTCAGCCAGATAGTAGTGTGGACTGGCTGTCTATTGCTACTGGGTAGTCCAGCCATGGTTCCACTTGCACTCAAAATCTTAAGCAGTGAGGTTGGTGGCTCCGGACTCCTGAGGATATCATCGCAATGTCACATGACATGTTAGCATTGACATGAGAACTGAACGCTAGCTGTCTAAGAACAAATATATCTGTCAAGTCCACAACCAGATACAGTTAGTCCAGTGAACAATGGCTGGCTTTATACGCTTCGTATGTCAGCGGAAGACTGAATCAATCAGTTGATAGCTGTAGCAGATTAGCAAATGATAAGGAGCTATGGTTCGTTTCATTCTACACGAACGACTCTCCCGAGTATTACTGGACAATGGTTTTAAACTCTGTTTTTGTCATTTCATTAACAAACCCTTCACTGGTAGAGCTCGATTAATTTCACATAAAAAATGTCATTTTTTTTCTAAAGCACCGAAGTATTTTTGTTCAGATATTTTTTTCTGCTGTCGAAACAGCAGGAAAACTTTGGGTAAAAATCCATTTTGGGGTGGCATGGTGGGAAAACATATTTTTGTGCACGCGCTTGCGAAGCTGTATTAGCAGAATATTATGGATGAAACTTGAAACTGCAATCACAATGACACTCCTATATTCGCAAAAAAAAAAACAATGATACTCGTATGACATAGGGCGTTGATTGTTGGTATAGAGAACTGAGCTCTAGTATTACTCACATTCGTAGATCCCAAAATAAAGTTAGTGATTGGTTGGCTTCCTTCGCTAGAGAGGAAGGTAGAACTATGACCTGGGTAGGATTTGGTCCTCCCAGAGCTGTGGAGCTTGCTGTATCAGAGTGTAACATTGCTGGGGTTTGAGTATTACAAGTTTCGGTTCACAAAAAAAAAAGAAAAAAAAAAGAGCTCAACCATCACCAAAAATAAAAACTGAGCTAATTTTCAGCTGCAGCAGGGCACTCTCGACGGTGCTTACATAACCTTATCTACCCCTAGAAAAAAACCTTATCTATTTTTGGCTTTTTGCCACAAAGGATAGGGATGGATAAGATGGTTCTATCTAATTTTGGAAGGGCCCTTCCTCACAAACAGTCTTTTCCTTTTTGAACTTCTCTTGCTCACAAATTCCACCGCTAAAACTCTAACGTACACCTACCGGCGAGTCGCACCGTTCGCGAGGCCCCGAGCCCATTCGTCCCGTGTGAGCGTGCGTTAACTAAGCCACATCAGGATACGATGCATGTTTGCATTGCCGGAAATAACATTTTCGTATTTGCTATTTCCAAGTATATACAGTGTATTTCCTCAAAAAAAGTATATACAGTGTATGCGGACATGGAGTTCCTAAGCTAAGCTCGAATGAACAGTAAATCGGAAAAAAATCTGAATTTTCAATGACAAGCATTGACAAAAGTTTTCAACGCTTGTAAAATTTCATCGTGAAATGACATTTGTAGAAGCCGTGGCCAAAAAGACAAAATCAATGCTCCAAAAATATCATTTCCAAAAGCATTTTGGAGTGATGATTTTTTTTTTTGCCACGGCTTCTACAAGTGTCGTTTCACGTTGAAATGCAAGCGTCAAAGACTTTTGTCACTTAAAAAATTCAGAATTTTTCTAATTTGTTTTTAATATATCTTTTGAGTTTACTGTTCATTCGGCCTCATTTGAGCTCGGGACAAGAAGAGTACTTTCGGTATTACTATTACCTCTGTTCCGCATTGAGGAAAATAACATTTCCATGAACAGAGGGTGTTGTACCTAAGAGTTACTCCATAATAATTCTTGACTGGTGATTATCATGAAGTACAAAAGTACGAGCAGCCGACTATTGACTGAGAAGTAACTAATGAGAATGTGCGTCTAGGATGGTGGTAAGGACCTCCTGGAGCGGGGCTATCATTCAAGGTTCGAATATTGGTTTTCATAAAAATAAAAATAAAAGAATGCAGTGTTCAATCCATGTAGTGTACTGTGCTGTGCTGACCTGGTTGGTGAAGCCGACGCCGAAGCCGAGCAGCATGCGCCCGATGATCAGCATGGCGATGTTCATAGCCGCGCCAGTGATGGCGCCGCCGGCGAAGAAGAGCGCCCCGCCCACGAGCATGACGCGCTGCCGCCCTATGGCCTTGGTGACGCGGCTAGCCACGAGCGACGCCAGCAGGCCGGCGATGTACAGCGACGACGTGAAGGCCGTGAGCGCCTGGCTGTCGTAGAGGCAGTAGTCGTTGTGCTTCGCCACCGCCATCTTCTCCAGGACGTGCGGGAAGAACCGCCGCAGGAACGGCTCCATTTGCGACACGCCGCCTGAAGTCAACGATCAAACCCCATCCGGCTGCCGTAGCTCAAGAAACATCGATCGAGGTCGAGGCCGGGGCCGAGGCTCACCTGATATGCCGATGTCATAGCCGAAGATGAGGCCACCGGAGGCGGCCACGAAGCAGGTCATGAGCACCGATAGCGTCAGGCGTCCGCCGTAGTCCGGGACGGGGCCATCGTTCACCACGAAGGCGCCACCGGCCATCTCTCTCTCAGCGCGCGCTTTCCTTTTAGGTCCTACCGATCCAACGACGACACAGCTCTCGTGAGATCGCCTGGATGTGTCAAGGGCGCAGAGCAGAGCAATATATGTAGACTTTGCGGATGCTGGTAGACAAACTCGAACGGCATCGTGCAGACAGGTAGCCAGCCAACAATGCCCGAAAGAAGAGGTTGGTCAGACAAAGTAAGCATGGCTGATTAGTAGGTGAACATGCTGAAGATGGCCCACTAATCAGCACGTTTCATTAGGCAAGACACATGTGTACATATGTGGAATGACGCAGTGCCAATTAATACCATCCATTATTCAAGCTGTCAAGAGGGGAAAAAAAGGTCCATCATCCAAGATAGAAGATCGCGATTTCATTAGCAAGTCAATGCAGAGAATATTAATCATTTGTGTTCAGCAAGTTGGAGCGAGAGCAAGAATAATGGCGCCTCTAACTCCTAATTAAATTCTAACTGAAGATACGAGCACATCATGTTTATATTCTATTTATCGCCACAGATACATCAAAGTTGTCTCTCAGCCAGACACCAGAACAGCTCATGTTCATGTTACGAACCAGATATGATCCTCTATTCGTTTTCCTATATTAAAATTTGGCGTAACTTCACACCATTTGACTTTTCCTTTTCGAGCACGGATGGGGGCGCAAAGTTTCTACGCTTTGGGTTGAGCTCTCCGAGATTAGAGCAACTCCAATAGCTCCCATAAACCTCAAATTACTGTCGGTTATGAAAACTTAAGCAAAAAATACTCTCCAACAGATTCTTTAAAGCCAACTTTTTTACGAGACCCCGTAAAAGCACCGACTCCTTCCCGCAAGTATACTATTCCCTCTGTTCCTAAATATAAGTCTTTTTAGAGATTTTAATATGGACTAGATACGAAGCAAAATAAGTGAATTTTTTTATTTTGCAAGAAAACTTCCGATCTATTCATCAACTGCCAAGGCAATATAAAGCATGCTAGAAGTAAAATTTACATTCAGGTTCGTAGACCACTTAGCGACGGCTACAAGCATAGGAGCGAATCAAAGGAGCGCCGCTGTCATCGCCCCTCCCTCGTCGGAATCGAGCAAACATTTTTATATTAGACAGTCGGGAAGTCGTCGTGTTAAGACCCCATAGGATCAGCGCACCAGAACAGCAACCGTCGCCGATAAAAAGAAGCATAGATCAGAAGGATCCAACTTGCAGACGCACCGACATAGACGAATGAAGATCGAATCCAATCGGATCCACCGAAGACAAAGACGACCAGATCCTACAAGATCCGTCGGAGACAAACCTCCACACGCCTTCCGGCGATGCTTGAAACATCACCGGGACGGGGGCTAGGGCGGGAGGACCTTATTCCATCTACAAGAAGTCGATGCCGCCTTGTCTTCTTGAGCATGGCACAAACCCTAACAAAACTAAAAAAACACCTAAAAACAAAGCCCTCCAGCTGGCAAGGGCCAGGATCCACTGCGCCTCCATGGTCCAAGGACCATAGAATACGAGGCGGACCGGCGGCGGCGCCGACGAGAGGCAAAGAAACCCTAGATAAGAGTTCATAGGAAGGCAGGACTGAAGGGGTGTCTTCGCTGCTCCGATCTTGACAAAAAATGAGTGAATCTACACTCTAAAATATATTTATATACATCCTTATATAGTTCTTGTTGAAATCTTTAAAAAGACTTATATTTAGGAACGAAGGGAGTAAAAGATTGTCCTTTCCGTAGATTTTTGACGGTTATAAAACCGCTTGGAACTTCACCGCTCTGTCCGCGCCATAGCCGCTGCCACCTTCACGCCGTTGGGCCACCTCCGCCACGATGGGCCACCACGTCGGGCTGTCATTGCATCGCTGCCCCGTGCCGCCGCTGCACCATCTGGCCTCAGGCCGTCGTCGCCACACCGGACCACCACTTCGCCGTTGTTGCACCACCGCCCTGCACCGCACCATCTAGTTGTCGGGCCGTCGTCGCCACACCAGACCACCACCTCATGGCCGTTGCACCGCCACCCCCACCACAACACTGCCGTCATCGTCATGTGTCAATGACATGCGGGCCTTGGGCCATTAGCTAGGTTTATTTAACTGAAAAAACATATTTCACGGAAAGAGGTTTACAGGAACTGAGAAAAGTTATTGTCTACAACTTCCTGTAAATTATACGATCATCATGTGTTATCACTATTGCGGGAAGGTTTTTACGTAAGCTATTTTTTCCATACGATCCAGATTGAATTGGATACCAACAGACGGACAAAAGAGCAAAAAAGAAAAGCGTCCTTGGCGCAAACATAAAGGGGGAAAACAAACACAACACAAAAACTAAGAGCATCTCCAGCTGCGCCCCCAACAGGCCCCCCAGGCCACTTTTTTGGCGCCGGCGCCAAAAAACGGACAAGTCGCGCCCCCAGGACGACGAAAAGCGCCGGTTCGGCCCTTTTTTTCGCTCGGCGGCCGCAGGCTGAACCCGGCGCGCTGGGGGTCGCTTGGTGGCTCCGGCGCAAAGGAAAAGCGTGGCTGGCCCACGCCGTCAGGTGAAAAGTCAAGATTTTCTTCCCTGACTCACCTCCCACCCCCCGCGCTCTCGGCCGCCACTTGTGAAGACCATCCGAGATGCCTCCCACCCCCCGACTCGCCTTCACAAATATCCGCTCTCGACTTTTTGATGGCATCTATCCGAGATGGTCGACATTTGTGAAGACCATCAAAAACCCTGTGCCTGGAGGCAAGAACGCCTGGTTTGTGAAGATTCAGGAGGCTTACAGGAAGGATGTCGAGCGAGCATTTGGTGTGCTCCAATCTCGATTTGCTGTTGTCCGGTATCCCGCTCAGACCTGGTCGAAATATCAAATGTGGGAGATCATGATCTGTTGTGTCATCTTGCACAACATGATCATTGAGAGCGAGCAGGAAGAGCCAGTGTTTGACACTGAACCATACCACAGGCAGGGTCCTCTTGCCCAAGTTGATCACCAGCTACCGGCAACCTGGACTGCCTACCTCAATATGCGTCAGAAGATCCGAGACCCACAGGTGCATCATCAACTACAGCAAGATCTGATAGAGCACCTATGAAGGCTCAAGGGCGACACCGGGCGCGACGTGTGATGAAATATGAGTTTTTATTTGTTGAACTATATAATTTGTATTGAACTATTTGTTGTTATACTATTATTTTGTTGAAATATTTGAATTTTATGTGATGAAATATGTGATAAAAAAATATTTACGTTGATAATTGAACGCCGAGCCACGGCGAACCACGCTGAATATGGGCCTATTTTCGTCCACATGGGCCTTTTTCGCCGAAATGAGGCTTAAAAAATGGACCAAAATCGGCGACTGGGGACGAGTTGGGGGCGACGACTGGGCGCTTAACTGCCCCAGCGCCGAACGAATCGCCGGCTCGCCCCCAGAGAGCGATTTTTATGCGTCCTGGGGGGCCAGCGAGTGGAGATGCTCTAAGCACCCCTCAGGTTCCAAAAGGACCTAACCGCCGCATGCACGGTTAGCAAGAGGATGCAGCTGAAAACGCCCACAACCCAACAGGGACAGCCATGGGGAGGAACCCCACGCATTACTGTTCAACGCCTTCATACATGGCGGCAAAAAGGCACACGTAGCCGTAGGTGCTCAAATTTACGCCATGCATTACTGTTCAAGCATTGTTCTCCTCTTCAGCATCCTCCGCCATTGCATCATCCACATTCCTAGCAGCATCCTGTTATCCTCCACCATCTTCCAGCCGGAGGGCATCCATACCTCGTGCCATGACAGACTCGGCAGGCGTCTCCAGAGCCATTCTTTGTAGCAGATTCGCCCCTTGTTTCAGCATCTCTCGGTGAGCATCATTTTGAAGACTTGCCCCATAACACAAAAAAGAGCAGGCGTAACAAACAAAGTCAGCAGGTGATTACTAGTTTGTTCTCCAAACATGCTCTGTTCCTGAGCTTCCAGATGGCCAACACAAAGCAGCAACACCCACAATTTGCACATTTCTACTGTGTGGGATAAAGCTAGGGACCCACCAGAAATACTGAGTAAAGCATGTGAGCCTAGAAACAACACCCAGACATTTGCACACAACACACCAAAAATATTTAGCTGCAGAGCAGCTAAAGAACAGGTGGTCGATGCTTCCGTTTTCATGACAGAATTCAGTTCCTTATCATATTGTCTTTTATGCCAAATTAACCACAGCCAGATTTTGATTTTCAAAGGGATCTTAGCTTTCCATACATGTTTCAAAGGTCTGTCAAGATGCATTTTATACAGGTGGCTGTAAACAGATCTGAGAGGGAGCTTATTTTTATTATTCCATGTCCAAACTATTACGGGAAGGTTTTTACACGAGCTATTGGAGTCGCTCCTATATCATCGACAGTTTCGCTTGACAAAAAATGGCAGTTCACCTGTCGTTTACTGAAAAAATAGACAAGCATACAGATGCAGTCGGGGCTCGAATACCTCCACACTCTAAGCTAGCCGTCCTGAACAAACCGCTTCCTCGCCATTGGAGGCTGGACCTCCACCAAAACAGCCCCAAGGCTCGAGCGGGGGGCAGTGCGACAAGGACGGTCACAAACACAATAGTGAGGAACGACAGGAAGGCTGAGATTCCATGCAGCAAGACAATCATGGGCTCACAGCTCATGACCAAATGGAAACACACAGGATTTAACATACTTCCCTATCGAGGCATCTACTGCATTTATACACACAAACAGGGTTCATGCGCATAATGATCGGTCAATTCCAAAGCGTCGCCTAATACGGCAGCAGCAGCACGGTATCTTTCAGCCTTTTACAAAGAGAAATCCAAAAACGTATCAGGACGTTGGCGGTAATTTTCTCTGTTGAAATTCTCTATTCCATAGTTGAAGAGGTCGGTTTTATTTACACAAGCACACCTGCGTGCAAGATAATCACTCGCAGTGTTCATCGTAGAAATGTTCCAGACACACCAACACAGCGTTGTTAACAGTCATACGAACACTGGAATGATTGGATATCATGACCAGGGCAGGCAAAACCATCGATTAGACCTGGCGGCAGCAGGGAATTATGCAATCAAGATTACGTTTCCATGCTTCTTAAGATCAGCATCAATAGACGTGAGCTGCAAAATTAGGTGTAATTCCAATTCAGGAGCAGTTAATTTATCTGGGACAGAATATAACATCAAACTTGAGATGCATATGAAACACCCAGCTCTTAGAAATGAAAATGGATCAAATAGTCAGCAAATTGATCATTCTTGTGCTGAAAAAGGTAACTATGGAAGGCAATTACCCCATCTAAAAATGTATCAAAATTTGAAGACACATGTGTTCTAAAGAAAACCCATAGGATACCCTCTATAGAGTACGCAGATTGGTTAACTACTGAACTACTCCCTCCGTCCCATAATATAAGAGCGTTTTTGACACTAGTGTAGTGTCAAAACGCTCTAATATTATGGGACAGAGGGAGTAAAATACTACTCCCATGTGACAAGTAATTCGGGACGGAGGGAGTATCACCTATCATTAGAAACAGAGTACCTCTACATAGATGGTCAAGTCCAGGTTGTCAAGGAAATGTTTGCAAACCAAGAAACTCTAATGCCATTCTGATCAGTCGTTGGCAGTTAGCAGTATGGAAAAGCTTGTAACCCCAAACTGCAAACTAACCATGCTGCCTTGGTGAAAATAAGTCGAGAGCGGTCGCTGTTAAGACAATATTTCTGGACTCGGCAAACTTGTCGAATCATATAACCATTTCCAGAGCATGATTACAGTTTATAGTTCAATATCTCTATTAGATTTAAACACTACTTGGCACATCCATCTGTCGTACAAGGATGGTGATTGTATTCTTATTAAACACAAGTTACAAAATTCTAAGCTTGATTGGACTTACACTATTGATCCAAGTGACAACTTGAATTTTTTAAAGATGCAAATGTTGGGTGTGAGATTGCTATAACACTGTTCTCCAAAAATGACGAACTGCAACAGTATTGCAGGATATTATTATGGTTTACCTTCTAACCAAATGCATAAGGGTCATCAGCATATGGATTCAAGGAGCCCTCAGAAAATAATTCACCGATATTGGCAGGATGGGGACGGGATCCTGCAACAACCTGCAGAATGCCAATTCATAGATGTCAAAAGTAATGCAGAACATATATCACGCAGAGAATCAGCATGCTCAGAATGCTTGTCCATAGACAGTTTCTGAACGATTTTTTTATTGCAATATCAATCACTGTAGAAAAGCAGAGCATGGCTAATGCTTCAAATTGTTTTCTTTCGTGCTTACTCAGAACATTGCTAGATATAGTGGGTACACCAATAGAAAAAAACGGTGATGTCATGAGAGAATAACAAGCAAACAAAGAGTGAACTGTGGAGCGTTGGAGACTAACTGGTAAAACAATCGAACAACATTTTCCTCTCATTTTGAATGATAGCACTGACTACAGTCTAAGGAAAAGTTGTAGCAAAACCTGGCTGCATTGCACCCCAGGCTTACAGTCTAAACTCTACATGGAGTGGTGTTCAATGTGCCATAGTAAATAAGATGCATGACTTTTTATGAGAAACACAATTAGTTACCATTCTTGAATAATCAAACAGAGCATGTCATTTAGCTAGGATCAGGGTTTCAAGAAAACTAACTAAGATTATGTTTGTAAGAGTGTCCATCTGAGCAAACATTAAACTGGAAAGTCTTTTAGTGCAAAAATATTGGTTAAACCTTTGAAAATCAATACTGGGAAGTTAAAGTACACAGTTATCCTATATAACTAAGTAGTTGATCTCCACTAACATATTTATCTCAACATGCAACTATGCCACCTCATCATGCAATCATGCATGGAAAAAGGCCCACCTCAATATGCATGCAAAAAAGCTCAAATGTTTTAATTACATTATTCTTATTGTACTCAGTAAGTATTATATAATTACATTTAATTTACTTTTTATATTGTTAATGCAAATATCCATGTTCATATAGTCAAATCTTACTGAAATACTCCCTCCGTTCCTAAATATAAGTCTTTGTAGAGATTTCACTACGAACCACATACGGATGTATATAGATGTATTTTAAGTATAGATTCATTCATTTTGCTCCGTATGTAGTCCATCTAGTGGAATCACTAGAAAGACTTATATTTAGGAACGGAGGGAGTATATTACAAGCAATTCCTGCAACAATGTGTGGGGTATCATCTAGTTTGTACTAATCATCATACCTTCCTTGTTTTTGTGACATCCTTGTCAGCAGTATTTTGCAATGACTTCTGAGTATTCGGTTCCTGGATGGTAAAAGACAGTATTAAAACGAATGAACAGGCAGGCAATCAAACCCAAAGAAAAAACAGGAAAAACTTGTACCCCAAACATGACAGTGCTCTTAGTTTTCCTGCGCTTTGTGATTTTTCCATTTGCTGTCTCCACTTCATATTCATGGTGTGTTACCTAATTAAAGGAATGCCAAAAATGTCAATAAAATACACAGCATGTAAAGATGCATTTTCAGACTAACTGAAAATGAAACCTGGTTCATACCCAAAAATGGATGAAAGAAAGAATCTATATGTAACAAGAATCACCTTTCTGTGATTAGTAACATCCTGACTTGCTTTCTCTACCTTCCTCATTACGTTAGAAATTGGCGAGTGTATAACTCCAGATATGTTTACATCCTGAAACACAACATAGAACATCAAGTTTGAAGTTTCTAAAATGCAGGGCAATCAAGTTTATCGTTAAAGAGAAGACATCTTACCTTCCGTTTGGTCTCAGGACCTGGACCTGGCAACTGAAGCTGACTTTCTTTTCTGACATATGGATCTCTCCTCTTTATCAATGGAAGAGAGAATTTGTAACTTAATTATTTCATAATGAAAGTTAATTATGACATGAACTAGAAAGGAAAACCAGCAAATGGCTAACATTATAAAAGGGCAGGATATGGACTGAGAAACCAAGTGATCCTGCCCCAAAATAACCAAATTATAATAAGCAATTTTTCAAGTGAGAACATACGCGGCTATTTTTTTCTTGAATTCTTAACATGCTTTGCCGCCAAGCAACAAATATTAAATAGATACCATATACACATTGCTTAGCAAAATAGTGGAATGCAGTTACCAGGCTTGACAAGAGCATATACCTTTTTAGAATTAACTTCCTGATCAACTTGCTGACTTTCGCCCATCACTTTCCACTGTAACTGTAATAATGCTCTTTGCTTCTCCTCCTGCACCAACCAAACACTGTTCAGTATAGTTTCGATTCACAGCCTTCAGAAGAAAAAAAGTGTCAAGAATTACCACCTTTGACTTCTGAAGCTCCAGTTCATCCTGAAGTTTCTGACAATCTTCTTCATGCCGAATGTTCACTGTTTTCATTTGAGCTTCATGCTCTTGTCTGAGCGACGACAGCCTCTACATTTTTGTACAGATTTAGTTAGTTAAAAAAAACCTGACGCATTCAAAACACCTGGTTCAACTTATGACTGACCTCCCTCAATTCACTCTCACCCTGAGAACGAATGCGCTGCAATTCTTCTTTGTGATAAGCCCGAAGAGTTGATTCCTTAAGCTCGTTATCCTGTTGAATTCTTGCCACCTGGATATCAGGAAACAACCTCCGTTGTCATTTCAGGAGAAAAACAGCTCTGCTGTACATCTTCACTATAGTATGCAGTATTCCCTAGTCCTGACAGGCTGACACCATGCAAACAGTCTTTTGGACAGGTGTATACTGGTGCTATAATGAAGGATTCTACTTGTAACAATATGATTATGAAAGTTCCAAGATTAACAGCAGCATTTTGAGCATAGCTCTATCTGTACCTATACTAAATAGCATCTCTGAACTGCTGTGGAACAAATGCAACGTCAAAGTTCTATTGCTAGACAACTATATAAAGTGGTTTCTGATACATTTTCCACTTCAAACATCAGGTATTTTGATTGCTTAAGATCTCATGATGTTTTAAACCAGTCTAAAGATCATTAGTAAGAAATATAAGAGCGTTTAGATCACTACTTTAGTGATCTAAATGCTCTTGTATTTCTTTACAGAGGGAGTAATGTACATTGGTGAAATATACAGCGTGATTTTCGAACTTTTCACCAGTATGTTACAGATAATTAAATAAAAGATCAAGTGGATGGAAATGTTACTCTAAAGCAGCTTGAAGATACTTTGAACTCATTTAGATGTCAGCGAGTACTTCCATATAACTTCCTATATACAGCTTACATGTCAAGTCTAATTAGAACAAGAATACAAGATACCAAGAAAACTCAGCAGTTTTTTAGGTATTAAAGCCTCTTCAACAGTGAGCAACGTGCAAGAACAAACTTCCTTAGAAGTCTGACATGCGGTTATTTATCCATGCTATCTGAAGGCTGAAGCTGAACTGTTCAGCTTACTTTGTTTACTATTCTAGTACTAACATATTCCATCAAAATCGGTACATGCATTGTCATTATAACTAGATTGTGAATATTTATTTGTTTCAAAATAAATGTAGCCTTTATTGAGAAAACAAACTAGCTCTACCTACCACTGCGGCATGTTCCTCCTTAAGACGCATCAAACACCTCTCAGATTCTCGCTTGTTCTCTAATATCTTTTCGTTGCATTTGTGCTCCATTTCCCTTATGAGTTTTTCTGCCTGAAATTCAGAACAGTAGGATAAACAGAGAGTAGCAATCATATTAAGATACCAAATATCTAGCATAAAGAACTTCTGAAAGGGAAAAGATGATTTACCTTCTCTTTTTCAGCACTAATGATTTCTACCTTTTCTAATTCATATTTCTTACGGATGACATTGATTGCCTGGAAAATCATTTGTAGACTGTCATTTATGATTCAGAAGAGAAGTGCTACACAATAAATAGAAATGTGATACCTGATCATTTCTGAGTGACAACTCTTTCAAATGTTTTGATAGCTCTATCTGTTTACCCTGAAGCATGAGATCGTACTGTTTTTTGGCCTCGGTAAGTTGACATTCTGTGGCAGCAAGTGATGCTTGGATCTGGGCAAGAGGTCGAAAAGGTTATATGTTGTCTACAGTTCTACACTCTACAGATCATTACATCATGAGATTGCAAGATACAATAAACACAAACCTGTAACTTTTGTTCCTCCAAACTCTTCTCCCTTTCTACAGAAGAAATATACAACTGTTCCTTCTCATCAAGAACACTGCGGAGCTCGCTGATCTGTTTTTCTTGTGTGTCAACCTGCTGGTCACGCTTAGCAATCTCGCTGTGCAGTGATTCTGTATCGTTAGATTTCTCATCCAAAACTGACTGCACTCTGCCTAGAAGCTCCTGATTATCTGATTCTAGCTTCAAAGTCTTCTGCAACAGCTCTTCCTGCAAAATTCCAATTTCATGAGTAAGGAAGAATACAAGTTAAATAGTACTCCCTCTGTAAAGAAATATAAGAGCGTTTAGATCACTAAAGTAGTGATCTAAACGCTCTTATATTTCTTTACAGAGGGAGTAGAAGTTATCTGTTTATTCCTAACCAGCTAGTTGCAAACCTTCTGATCTTCAGCAAGGCTAGAATCCTCCAGTAACTTTTGAACTCTCCCTTGTAGTTCCGAAGATAACTTTTCTAAGCACTTCACATTGGAGGCAGATATTTCTGCTTCAGACTCCAGTCTTCTGATTTTATCTTCAGCCACTTGGCATTCTTCTACATGCTGAACCATAACAGCTTCTTGAGTTTTTTGTAAGTCTGTGATTCTGGACTTCAGTTCCCCAATTTCACTGTTGAGACCACTGTTTTCTGATGTCAAATCTACAAACTGGTTTTGAAGATGTTCCAATTTGTCCTTAGCAGATCTTGTTATCAGCAGTTTCTCCTCTTGGACCATTCCATAGTACTTATCAAATGAAGAAAGCAATCTAGCGACATGACTTGACATTGATGCATGCCCTTTATCTAGCTCAGCTACTTTAGCCACAAAGCTGCTAAGCAATTCATTAGCATCCTTATTGTCCTTGTACAGTCTTTCGACTTCCAGACTGTATCTCTGGTTCCTAAGCTCCAAGTCATTTTTTTCTTTTTCAGCAGATGCAAGGTTTTCTTTCAGGCAAATGCAAACATCTTGTTTTAGCTTTAACTCTTGCTCCATGCACTGCAAGCGGGAGTCAGCACACAATAAGCGGGATTTATTTTCTTCAACTGAACCCTCCAACTGTTTGATGAGAGAATCTGCATTAGAAAGCGAAGACAGCTTAATGCTTGTTATCACTACCGCTCGCTAATATGACTTATCTCCTTGGTAAATTGGTACAGAAAAGCTAACACTTACCTTTTTCCTTTATGGTAGTATCATTTGCGTAAAGCTGTTCCTTGTAACTCTGATCCATTTCTTCTTTCTCTTGTTTGATCCGCAAAATCTCCTGTTTACCTGAGTAAATGGGACACTTGACAATGTTATCACATTATTATGTAAATATTCCTGCTGAACATTTCACTATTGAGGGGTCAGCAAAAAACAGACCTGATGTGTTTCAATTGGGAGCTTTGCTCCTTAGATCGAAAAAAAATGTAAATATATTTAGCAGACTGCTATTTATTCTATCTATAAGCATATCATATAAATAAGCACAGAATTGAAAATGACATCAGAGTTTAGATGCATAAACAACAGTATAGCAGACAAGGGTACCCTAGCCGATATGTAGTGTACAGTGGTGAGTTACCTAGTTGTCAACATTCTAAAAGATTAGCACTAACTGAGAAGTGAGAAGAGACAAACCAACCTGACATGATGCTTTGTTCTGCACATTCCAGCTTTGCCGAGGAATCATGCAGCAAGCAGTTCAATTCATCTAAAGCTTTAGAATTCTTCCCAAGCATCCCCTCGAAAAACTTCTTATCTTCCTCAGCTGCCATTGCATTGTTTTGCCAGTTAGATCTAAACAACAGGTGTGCATGAAAAAATGCCACAAAAAGCATTACCTCTTTCTGCCTGACTTGCTAACTGCTGCAGAGTCTCAGTTAACTGATCGCACAGCATCTTTGTTGAGGACACTTTTGAATCTAGCCCCTGCCAGAGCTTCGAATCCTCAGTCTGCTTTACCTTAAGCTTCATGTTTTCATTGACAGCTTGTTGAAGTTTTGCTTCTAACATATTTATCTGTTCTGTTGCTCTTCTCAGCTTGGTATGCTAAAGTTATATAACGCATGTGCATCAGTAATAGGATATTCTGTGAGAAACTAATATAATATGTTGCTGTGTAAAAATACTACAATATGATATAATTTTGTTTTGTACTTGAGCCAACATGCCATGACAACAGAGCACTGGAACATCTAAACCATGAAGGGTGACTGGTAAAGTGGTAATCAAAATCTCATACATATGACATTCTGAATTTAATAGAACTAGATGCAACAACCATGTAAGTCATTGTGACACGGTAGTGATTCTAAAGGACAAGCCTGTGTTTAAATAAGTTCAGGACTAGCCATCAGAAATAAGCCCATTGAAATAAGATAAATGAGAGATGAGAAATTGGAATTTCACCTAATCTGCCATACGTTTAGCAGAACCTAAAGACGGAAATATATCCTATACTTTCCAAGTGAGCAATATACAGAGCTCCTTCACAAAAATAGTTCAACACTTTAAAGGATGGATACTACCAGAGAAACAAACACCGAGTGTGCTTCATATAACATGCCATAGGTTTAGCACAGTTACATATATGTAACATATGGGGAAATAAAGAGAGTCTAAACACCACAGAAGGACGCATAAAATCATGAGATTCAGACTACATATAACACATGCAGCCCCAGAACGATAAAGTTTCACATTAGTACTGATGTGTTGCCGCCTTTTTTGGTCTAACATTTCACTGTCATGTCAACGTTGCATACATGATTAAACGATGGGTTAACAAGGATACTGCAGTTCATCTGTTTTGCACACAGAGTAATAAAAAAACATCACAGGATACAAGACAAAACGAGAAACAGAAAACTACCCTTGTGTTATGCGAGCAGAGAAATACAACTGGAACATAGCATAGAACTATGCAATTTTGGCATTGATGAACCAGAAGGCAGCTGGTCTTCTATCGGCACCACCCAAACAGATAACAATTTTATGCAGAAACCTAATTACCGGCTAAATTTCAGAAATAATTCACAGTTCATACAATTGAATGGTAGGAATTCGCTCAGTCAAGTGCCCGACAGATGACCAAAAACTGCACAATGTTCAGAAATATACCGCCATTTCTAGATCAGACTTCACTGAAGCCTGCTCCTTGACTAATTTCTCTGCAAATAGACAGAAAATAAGAGGAATAGGGAAATCAGTGCAACGCACGAAATAAACAGCCTCCTCAATCAAAGCAGAGAGAGAGAGAGAGAGAGAGAGAGAGCGCAAATCGATACCTGCTGTGATCTTAAGGTTGGCGAAGCTCCCGTATGTGCTACCTCCAGCATCCGACGAGGGCTTGGGGTTCGTGGCCTTCCCAGCCGTAGAGGTGGCACCAGCGAGAGATCGGAACCCATCGAGGCCCCTAAGCCCCGAGAGCCCCAGCTTCTGCATCCTGTCGCCGAACCCTAGGTTTCGCCGGGGGCGGGAGAACTGCGGCCAGAGCAGGAGAGGATCTAGATGGTTCACCCCAAATTTCTGGAGGTCGGTGGAATTTAACTAGTCGCGGGATGTCGAAATGCTCGTACCTCAGGAACCAACGGATAAAACCGCGGGTGGGGTTGAGACAGCGGGGGCGCGGTGAGGTGTAGGACGGGAACGGCGACGGCGGAGGCGACGCGCGTGAGAGGCGGAGGGGGTGGGGTGAGGCGGCGGCGGCGACGCTATGCTACGTCACGGCGACGGCGGCAGCACCGGGGCCGCGGAGGAGTGAGGGGGGAGGAAGGAAGGCACTGGACGAAATGGCGGAGAGGACGGTGGAGGGGATGGGTTTTGGCTCCGCACTACAGAGTTCGCGCCCTTCGCCGGCCGCGCGGCTCGGTTTTGGGCCTGTTGGTTCGTTTACTTCTTGTGGGCTTCTTTCGGAATGCGTTTCCGTGTCCCCTACTCCTTCGTGGGGTTACTATAAAAATAACTCCTTCGTGGAGGAAAGCACGGAAAAACTGTTGCAACGCCTATGTCGGTTACGTTCAGAATCCAGGGCGTAGTATATTTTTTTTTAGGCAACGATGTATCTAAGCCTGGGAATAGTTTGGACTCAAACCTAAGTTTTAGTTCGGTTTTCCTGGTGGGTTGTTTTGGGTTGGTTTAAATGGTCTCAGGCCCTAATATATATCTGGTCTGGTTTGGGCTCTATCATTTATTGGACTGGATTGGTTTGGTCTGGACGCAGACTAATAGATCTCAAATCAGCCACCTGTTTAGGGGTGTACGAGACCAGCGTCCCAAAACAAGCGTACGAGACCAGCACATCGTAAGCCATCTTCCACGCTCTAGCCGTTGGGGTGTTGCTGGGCTGCCTTTGCCGCCGCTGGAGATCCGACGGCCGTGTTTCCCTCCCTCTGCCTTAATCCGATCGTGTCGATCATGACGCCGGCATCATGACGTTGTTTCTCTCCATGAAGCGCACGACCGGCGACTAGCAGCGTGTCTCTCTCCATTAAGCGCACGGCCGGCCACGCAGATGATCAGTAGCTTCATGTTGCATACCAACACCAGCTTGTCCATGGTTGCAAACTATGGATTAAATCCAAAAGGATGAAACGGTCTGGATTGGTTTGGATGGAAACTACACCTAGTTTGGTTCAGTTTAGATTCTAGACCTCAATAATTGGATTGGATTGGATTGGTGTCTGGAAGGGAAGTCGAGTGGTTTGGCCTGGTTTCAATCTGGATTTGAAACTATTTCCAGGGTTAGATGTATCTCTAAACAAATCCATAAAGCATCCACTGGTTATTTGCACTACAACGGTGTACAGTACTGCAGATGATGGGTTAGGATTCTCTATAGCAGCACATGATGTAGTACGGCGCTGCCATGCAAATCCGATCTCACTTGTCATTTGCACTATCCGATCTCACTTGTCATTTGCACTACAGCAGGATGCGGTACTGCATAGGATCTCAACCCAGTGGGGTTAGGATCCTCTGCGATAGCATGTCAGCGACCCAATTGCTATCACGGCCATGTCGACCCACGGCAAGGCAGCCAACCCACCAAGAGCGAGCAGCACATGGCCCTGGGCCGTCGAGAACCATCAAGAGCTACCAACTATATTCTATTCTAACACATATAAGGTTGCTAGCCAACTTGGCTCCTCGGTGATCCCTCGATTTGCTGCCTTCCTGGCCATTAGATCGTCCTCGTTTTGCGTCTGAGCCGTCAGATCTTCACCTCCTGGTAAATCTTGTTTTCACCCTGCGGTTGTTTTTCCTGCCCAATGACGAGTGGGCTCGTCTCACACTCGTATTGGCTGGGTCAGCCGCGCTCGTGTGCGAGAGGGATTCGCCAGACAGCCCCACGCGTGCTGCACCGCGTCTCATCTCAAGTGGCGCAGGTCCCCAACCCCCACGGCCCCACCACACAAACCCTAGCCTCCCACGCCCCGCAGCGCCCCACTCCCTCCTCCTCATCAGTCCTTCCTCGTCAGCCGCTGCCGCCGCTGTTCCGCCTCGCTCCTCTCCGTCCAACGACCACGCCACCGCGAGGAAGCCGCCGCGGGACGGCCGCCACCGTGAGCCAGGAGACGCCCGTTGGCGAGTCTCTGGGCAGGAAGCCGATGCGGAGGACGCAACAAGCCGCCGGGGTCTTCTCGCTAGAAGGTGGAGGAGTAGAGGATCCCGCCGGATCCGAGGCGTGCGGCGTGGCGGTGAGCGTCTCCGGCAGCGACGGCGGCCTGCGGGCAAAGGGTGACGGCTGGGGTGCTCGATTCAATCCAGCGCCAGGAAGGGAGGTAGAGGAACGACGTGGAAGGGGATGGGCAGGAGCTTCATGCCCTGAATCCAGTCGCCCCGGGCCGTGCCTACATGAGAAGCGTCGCGGCTCGATGCTTCCCCGCCCGACGAGGACGGCAAGCTAGGTGTTGACAATGGCAGCCCCAGGCCATCCGATCTGTCACCGCCGCCGTTCTTTTGGTCGAGGCCGTCGTCGTCCACGTGCTCCTCGTCACCCCCACGGTTGGACGCTGGCGAGGGCAGCCTCCCCTCCAAGCGCGGGTACTTCCCCGCTCCTTTCCGTGCTCTCTCTCTCTCTCTCTCTCTCTCTCTCTCTCTCTCTCTCTCTCTCTCTTCCCCTGGTATATCTCTCTGTTGTACAGGGAAGCAAATTTGTTCAATTCTCAGTCTAGATTTAATGAAGAAAACTGCGGTTCATACAACGCCAATGGACATGGATCCATCTTGCTGATTTGGAAGAAAATTGCAGTTCATACAATGCTAATTATGGATATGGATCCATCTAATACAGTTCTTCACAAAGCCCAAGAATCGCAAGGTCATGTACATGTAACAGACGCTTTCTTTGCAGAGGTGGAGGAGTGGGCAGGGGAGCGTAGGTAGCCATAACAGAGATAGGTGGAGGGTGGAGTTAGTGTTCAGTGTATATATGTAACCTGGAACACTAACGTGGACGGGCTCTTTACCCCATTTCCTTCTTTATAATATAGTACGCACACTCGTGCGTATTCGAGAAAAACAATGCAGGCCTAGAATTAGTCATGTATCCAAATTGTTCAGTTCCAATTCAGTTACTAGTAAGCATGTACGTGTAACACACGTCTCGATTATGAAACAGAAATATTTCTATCATAATTCAAATTTAAATCATAAAGACGTGTTGATTGTTTTATGAACCAATGTGCCCCTTGTCCAAATAGGGCGATCGCAGTCGGCGATCGAAACGTGCACGCCGTTGGATTTACCTGACTACCCTTGCTTCGGTACTCCACAGCACCACTTGTTGTGCCACTCCACATGTTGTTGTCACCAGTCCTAATTCCTACACTCACATAATCACTTGTTATTCAGGGCATAAAGTTGTCATTGTATCCACGATTGAATTAAATTTGAGGTATAATATTTCCAATCAAGAAAATACATCTTCAATCTTATTGTCAATGAGCACCGGAAATGTTGACACTGTTGTACCCTGCAGTACATAGCTTCATGTAGCAAGACGTAAAATGTTGGCATTGTTCTCGATGAATTAGCTAATAAAATTTAACATTCAAGTAGGTATAAGCGTGTAAGCCACGCGGAACCATTCTTTGAGGCAATCAACATTGCTTCAAAGCAAAAGAAATTGACAAATGAAAGAACACATCAACGTAGAACCATGACAGGTTATCTCTGCATAATAATACTGACAAACTTCGTAAACACTTAAGAAAAAAGTACAGTCATGAACCATGGTGCATATATATAGCAATGTCTGAATTAAGATGATGAGCATTACAATAGGGGGAGATCATTGACCTTAAATCTCTTACATATGAACATGTCTTCTCTAAATGTAAGCCATGGCTGAGAAGCAAGCCGGATCCGGATATTCAGTAGCTAAAGCCAGAAACTTATCCACCTCTTCATATTTAAACAACATATTTCTTCTAAATGTAGGCCATAGCTGAGAAGCAAGCCGGATCTGGATATTCAGTAACTAAAGCCAAAAACTTATCCACCTCTTCATATTTAAACAACATATTTTTATAAGATGATATGAAAGAAATTGATGAGAACAATAGTACATTTCCTCTTACTGCAAATCAACACCCAACCAATATACAGCAGCACATGCACATATAAGAGATCCAATTCTTGATGATAGGTTCATGCATAAAGCAAGAAAATTTGCAGAATATACCAGAATCTTATTAAGTGATCCTAATTCCATGTGAAGTTGCCTAGGAAAAACATCAGCGAAGGATCAAGGTATACAACAAACAACAGTAATATATATAGTGCTTGACGGCAAAAAATAATAAATAAATCCTAGTGGGTACAAGTATTTTGAATAATGAAGAATATTAAGAACTAACCATACACATGGTATGAAAGAAATTGATGAGAACAATAGTACATTTCCTCTTACTGCAAATCAACACCAACAAATCTACAGCAGCAAAGGCACATATAAGAGATCCAAATCTTGATGATAGGTTCATGCATAAAGCAAGAAAAATTGAGAATATACCAGAATCTTATTAACTGATCCTAATTCCATGTGAAGTTTCCTAGGAAAAATATCAGCGAAGGATCAAGGTGGACAACAAACAACAGTAATATATACTGCTTGAAGGTAAATAATAAAAAATGAAATCCTAGTGGGTACACATGTTTGGAATAATGAAGAAAATTAAGAACTAACCATATAAGAAATGTACAGTGACACCATAGTAATCATATTCATAACACAGGGAAGAACTACCCTCCTAAAAACATGAAAGCACTGTGGTGTATCATGCGACGAAAGCCGTTCAGGTTTAACTCAAAATACAGTACACATGGTAGAAACTGCTTAAGTCTGTAGCTTCAGTAAAAAATAGTTATTTTGGATCCCATGGCAACATCACACAGTTATCCTGAGAACGGCGGATACAGAATTGAAACCGATAGATAAAGGAAACAAAATCAATATTTATCAAAAAAAAAAACACCTGGACAACTGGACTGGTTGAGAGTAGAGGCTTGAGAAGCTAGAACATAGGAGTATTTTGCAGAGGAGTGGAAGAAAGTAATACTCAAAAATCAAAATATTGAGGCCAAATCAAGCTGCATCTTAGCAATGCAGCGGCAGTTGTTTTGTGGACATTGCCATGTTTGTGCATAATTATTGTCTATCAATCTAGGTGATATAGTCATTTTCGTCAATTGCTCTAAGGATGGAGCTGACAGTAATACTATTAATTAGAAGCACAAATGAAAATACCATTATCCCCAGGATTACTCTTACTCTTTGTTCCCCTGTAAGTGGAATTGGGGGAGTAAAATAACAGCAAAACTTTACCAGGATAACGAAGGCGAGGGTCTTCCTGGACCTTGTCTTGGACACGTCGGGGACATCGCACCCTCAGAGCGCGTGGGGGCAGTGCAGCACACTGAATCTTGCTTATCTCCGTGTACGTCTTGGTTATCTACGACAGCGGCAGCTCGTTGAACCGCGTGGATGCACCGCATCTCTGGCGCTTACCCGTGCGTCAGTGGCGGAGGACTCCGAGTGGGGAGGGGACTTGGTTACGGAAGGGGCTCTCCAGGATCGATCCAGGGAACTGTTTCCTCTTCAACTTGAAAGGAAGTGAAATGTCCTCCGAGGGCGCCAAAGGGATCATAGGGATGAACACTCTCTTTCCAGCATGTTGTCCACTAATGAAACCATGAAGTATGTTAGAAGATAAGGCCGAAATATGCTACAATCAACAACACTTGGAATGAACTGGCCATATGTTATTTTACTAAATCATGTAATTGAAGAAAACAAACTGCTTCAGAACACAAGTTATAAAAAACTGAAAAATTGATGATCGTAAATTTAGCTGCATGTTCCTACTCCATTTTGTAGAAGTATACATATTTATGAAATCACACTGGTCGACTATGCTGGTTTGTAGATTATATACCTGCTTTTGTTTGGTGGCAACACAAAAACTTAACAAGTCTATTTCTGATGTCAATTTCAGTTCCATGCCCTCAACAACATTTTATAGGAAAATCATAACAACTTAAAGCCTAGGTGTATATGCACCACACTGACAGCGACCAACAAGATTATCAGCTAGAACAACGAAAGATATTTTTAAACACTAACAACATGAACAAATCATCCAGATCAAAAGGGAAGAACTGAGAGGGGGCGAGAAGAGGCTCACCACCAAGTTCCGTCACTGGCAGTGGCAGCGAGGATAGCGGGAACAACTTGTCGGTGAAGTGTGCTTCTCCTCCGCGCACACGAGCCTCCGCGCACACAAGCTGCAGGCCAGCCTCCACCTCTGAAATTGTCAAACTCCCAAGAATCAAATAACTAACGTAGAAGAAAAATAATACTTCAGAAGCAGAATACTCTTAATGATAGCCACAGCCATGTATTCATAGGACACACAGTATTGTGTAAATATCAACAACTTGTGCACGAAACTTAACAAAATGCACCCATGATAATACATAAAACAATATCTTATCTAGAAACAATATTGTAGTTAAAATTGAATGGCAAACATCAAAAAATATGGTCATGTCAATCAGATCCACACATGGACAATTACCAGTGTAGTTACTTGTGAGGGAAGAGGAATTTGAGTCACTTTTGCAGCTCGTATTTTGGTATTCTACTCCTTGACTCTGTAGGTTGTTTGCGCCTGGAATAGTAAGAAGAAAAAGAGATAATTTAGCACTTCAGCCACATACAATGGGAGGCTTGAATTTCAGAATTTAACACCATTATAACATTACGTAGTATGTACAACAGCATTAGCAACAACAACTACATAAATCAGTACAAAGGCCGTTGGATGTCTTCAGAAAACTTAGAATATAAGACAGAAGAAAGCAGTCTGACCATATGAGTATTATACAGCTGAATACATTTAACCTGGCCATGAGTCCATGACTGACTGGGTGATCATTTTATCCAACAGCTAAGCAAAACCAAAAGAGCGCTCCTGTCCATCATGCCAGCTCTTCTCGAAAAAGAGAAGTGCTACCAACTTACTTTCTCCTAACATTTCATTTGATAATGGAGCTGGATTTGGCCGAAGCAAACAGCCATGCCTTACTTTACCAGTTACAACTAATGAAAATCATGGTCATTCAGGAAAAAGAAACACAGTGGTCATAGTCGCCTGAGTTTCAGCATCGATAAGAAACATCATGGGAAAAATACTATAGGAATTGAAACGGAGAGAGACGACATGGTCGCTACTTACCGATGGATGGAGCAGAACATTGCCGCGGAGATAGGGCGGAGGACGGAGCTGGTAGCAGGAAGGACGATGACGGCACGGAGGGGACCGGTGGCGATCTCGAACCGGCATGGAACTGGCGGCGGAGGGCTCCACGCCGCCGCGCCGCAGGCTCAGGCGCGGCCTCGTACGCCGGTGGTTGGCCCGCACACGTCCACGTCCCTGGCGGCGGCTCCTGCGTGCCTCTCGCCGCCGAGGATGAGGGGCGGCGAAGGGCGCGGCGGGGCGGCTCCGGCGGCGGGGGCGGGGTCGGCGGGGGCGGGCTCCCGCGGCTGGGGAGGCTCCCGGCGACCCGCGGCCGCTTCCCGTGGCTCCGGCGGCGCGAGGAGGCGGTGAAGGGCGCGGCTGCGGGAGGATAAGGAGGTCGTGCGGGAGAAGGAGGAGGTCGTGCGGGCGGGCGATTTTCTTTATTTTTTTTACTGCAGGGCAGATTACTATCGATCGACTGTGGCTTATTGCGTGGTTGGTAGCGTTAAACACATAATAATTAAGGGCCATTAGATTTTGATGATGGATGGATATGATTGTTTGGATCTGTCCTTCTCTTCCTTTTATAGTGGTAGTAGATAGTAGATGAGCTAACAAGATCACCTTAATGTGCAGGGTTCAATTGCTTTCGGAGTCATACTTCTCCTGGTCCTTATTGGCTGGCCTGTCTTCAGCATGATGGCGAAGTCGTATGGCTTTGCGCTGCTATTCTGGTTATCCTCTATTGTGCATTAATATGATCTTCTGATGTCTGTTTTTCAGTGTGCATTAAGAAATGGTAGAAACTTTTGGGTATTGTATCCGACTGGTACTGCATTTCCTCACAACAGCTTCTGGCCTGCTGTTGTTGTTTACCTGCAAAAAAAACCCACCATCGATTGGATTTTCCAGCACCCTTATGTGATATCGGTAAGATCATACCTGGGGCTTTGCTATTGCTGAGCTTCCTAAATTTTCTTCGAGTCCAACCCAGTTTGGTCGCCACTTTATTTACATGGTCTTATTCTTGCGAGAGATTGTTTTTATCAAGATTGATGAACTATATGACTGGATCCCAGCCCCCATTGTTTTTACTGCTGTTTCCTACTTCTGTAACTAACCTTTACTGAGTGTTGTTAGGTCTTTAGCATAACACTCTAAATATTTAAGCTAATAAGGTCCTTGGATGACTGACCCTGTAATTAACCTTATTCAGTTTATGAACATATATGTACGCTACAGAGCATGAAATTGGGAAAATACAAATATGATTGGTGGTTGGTTCACCATTTAAAAATTTGATCCACCAATTCTGTCTCAGTGATTTCTACTTGAGCTAAAACCACGCCAATAATTTTGGAACGATGGAGTACTTTTTTGTTGTTGTGTATTTGATGGTTTGATAAAAATATCATGAAGGTTAAATCGGGCGTGGTTTTCATATATTTTTGTTACAAGATATTACACCGGCTTTCTGGTTGGAAATACTTATAATCGTTTTCTTCTAACTGCATGTGAGCCCACACTTTTGTAGACTACTTAGGATAGAGATGATATGAATGTGTGCAACAAGATTCTTTACTCGGGAATGGCTTGGTAGGTCTCTCGACTATTCGGTTTCATCCGTAGGATTAAAATTTCTTCAACTTGCTCTCCTTCCACCTTCAATTTATTTAAAATCGTTGTATTGACAAGTAGAAACAGTAGCTTGTTTGAATTATGTAAAGTTCATCCATGTAACAGTTGCCTCTTAAAGCCTGCTGACAAAGTGCAAATTTGATATAATTTTGCGGATGACGCAAAATGATCGTACACTGAAACCGAAGCCTTTGGAATTGAAACACGAACCTTACTTAAGAGCAGGCAGAGGCGCAGAGCCAACGGTATGCTCTTGGATCAATATTCCAAAGGTTAAACAACATTCATATGTTCTAGCATCTTTAGATTTACATTTTCTTTTTAACAGTCTAATTACTCCATGTAAAAACTGCATCCATTTTGGTATGTGATACTGCAAGTGTAAATTAAGAAAGTAGCCTTCACGGTCTAGCTTCAGCATCTGTAAATCACCGATATGTATATACTACATAAAAATGGAGCATCCTTACTCGATTGCGTTCTTCTGTTTTGCAGGTGATGTTGTTGCCTGGTCTTCTAGACTGCTGCTTGTTTATCGTTTGTTGTTTTGCTTATCAAGGTTTGTGCTTTCTCTTTAAGCTATATTTTCTTTTGATTATTGTTTTTGTCTGTATTTTTTTTCTTCTCTATGGCAATGTATTTGGATCATGTTTCTCTGTGAAGCTTAGCACATTGGTTGTCTGGCTTGATCTTTTTACTAGGAGGAGGGTAACTACTGGAAGCAGTTGGCAAGACAAGCAGTTAATCGATCTCAAAGCGTTGATCCCGAAGGAAGGTAACTACTCAAAGGTATGCACATATTCATGTTGGAGCAGTTAAGTTTGTAAGGATCTGCTGTTGGAGGGCATGGTATGTGCTCTCAAGAAGTTCTTTATGATCCGGTGACATCTTTTGGCCTATTGAGGAGCTGGACATGATTTATATGGCGAAGTTAAGCGTATGGATGACAACTTCCTCTCATACCTCTTTTGGCCTATTGAGGAACTGGACATGATTTATATAGCGAAGTTAAGTGAATGGATGACAACTTCCTCTCATACATGTTATCTGTATATTTTATATACATGGCTTTTGTGTTCTGTCATGTGCGTTCCTGCTACAGACTTTTGTAGGAAATTCACCATGGGAATTTAAATAATGGTTCCCTGCCCATCAGTTTACTTTCTTGCATTTTATAGGCCACACTTTTCCTATTTTGTTAAAGAAGTGAACTCATTCCTAAACTTCCACCGTATATACATTAACACCGGGATACTGTACCAACCCAGCAATACTAAAAAACTATGAATTGTGTGTCAGTGTAGTACTATATCCCACTGATGATGCTTCTCTGTAACACGTTTATCTATTTGGTTGCATGCCTTGAAGGAGTAGTATATTGAGCACCCTGAGATAATCATCGAGAAGTTTGGTGGAATTTTAAATGATTTATTAAGCAACCTTTTATGATTGACCATTGTACGAGAGCATGTTTTAGTACTACTTGAGCGAGTTAGAATGTATATATTTTCAACTAAAACCAATTTTTTTCAAAAGGCAAAATAATTTCTGCATGATCACATATCATTATTATCTCCATGAAGAATGCTTTAGACCGTACAATAATGAAAATAAGCATTTTTGGCCTTTGAAACATATACTGTTGTTGGGACATCTGATTGGACCTTTCTATGTAGAAAATGAGAAGTGCTAAGTGTACAGAAACCTGCACTTCATATTTCTTACATGCGTGATTTATCATCTACGATACTCTTTTATATTGCTTACTTGCGTGATTTATCTGATTGCCAGTAGAAATATTTATGTTAGCATGTCAGTTTGCTAACTTAATACCTTCCATCTTATACATTGATAATGCTTTGAAGACACCGACAAGAATAACTAAATTAAATTGTGCCTTTGGAAACTACTCGTTGATGCTATGGAGTATGGAGTCGTTCAAACAAATGTATAAAATGTATGGATATGGTGCCGGGTGAAACTATAGTACATGATGTGGAAGGTCTCCATGGAGATTCATAGATCATTGCTTGAATTCTCAAAATGAATCTTACTTAAATTCCCTGGTTAGATTCTTCAGTCGCAGGAAAAGTACTACTTGGCTTTTCTCTTTAACTACAGTGCTATTGTGATAGTCATTTTTCATCTACTGTGTCTCAGGTGGATGTTCTAAAAGCTGCATTTTCTCTGATAAAAAATAATGTGTTTCGTCAAACTTTGTTGGGGGACCACATATTAATTGTGCCTGTTCTGTATGGTCCTTGATATAGAACTTCAACATCTGACTCTCATGTTTCTGCATCTTCTATCTCTTCTGAAAGTATCCAGGACCTGCCCAAGATGCAGAAACTTCAGTAAATCCGCTTGAGCTTTCTCTACATTCAGGATCAACCAGATTCCACTCTGGCTAATGGTGTGGTACTATATCAAGAGGAAAATGTTTTGGAACTACATTGGCTCTTACATCTGTTTAGCACTTCATTTCCATGTGCAATTCCTTGTTTTGACTTGTCTCATAACCATATTGAGTCCTGTCTTGACCAAACATGTATAATATAATACCTCCTGTTACAGTATTGTTGAAACTTAAGCGCTGACTGTAGTGCGATCACCCTGTATATAAGCTTGCTGGTTGCGCCAGTAGAAAATTGTATCAGCTCTGTCAGACCGTAGGGTGATGCTGAGCGCTGAGCTGCAGATCTTTCCTCTAGGATGTGTATGTCTTTCCATTCCCATGTTCTACTTATTTATCTGATCAGTCAAATATAATATCAGATCATCTACAATCAATATTCTTGATTACAATTTCACGTGAAATAAGACTGGTTAATTGTAGCAATTCATACATGATTTTTCAGTATACTTCATATTCAGTTTAAGAGAAATAAATTAGAAAGGCATATGATTGTCCAGGCAAGCTGTATGATGTAAGCACCAGCGGAGGAGAAAACTTTATTTGAAATTTGAGGTGGCCTGCACTTATAGGCTAATCAAGTGGCCGTTTTGTCCACTTTTATGGAAGCTGGCTCTCCAAATTTTGTGCTTTCTATGAACACCCAAAGTTCCTTGTTGTAAGCAATCTTACAATACTGAACTTTGTTATGCTTCACACATAGTGTACTAGCATAGGAAGATATAAACATGATATTTTCTGCGGACCTCTGTACACTGTCTATGGAGGTGACCTTTTTTTTGTTTATGAAATATTCATATGCATAAATAGTTGAAAATGATGCCTGAATGGTGTGATTAACTCTAAGGACTGTCGTAGAAATTTAGACCTGATAAAAAAACATAGGGTTTCAGTTGGTACTCTTATAAGTGCATATATTTTCAAACACAAGTCTCACTTCATTTTTTTATATATAAAAGGGTTATAATTCTTACAATACGTGCATGCTAAAACGTAAAGTTACTACCAAATATAAATATTTTTAAAGCACACATGGTTCTAAATGGGACTCTGCATGATTTGGCGAAATGGGTCATCTTCCCAATGGGTCATCTTTTCGTGAACAACAAGCCCCCATTGTTTGTCTTTTTATACAAAGGGTTAGAATACTACTGTCAAATTCAATGTACATCTGTTTGTAAACAACAAGCTTCATCTCATTGTAGACATCAATCCACCATATTTCCAGTGTTAAAGAGGATTAAACCATGGATTTCTTTTCATTGCGCACATGGATTTAGCGTGCCTCTGCGCCATTTGGTGCAACGGGTCCACTAGTATCTACAGGGGACAACAACGAGCTAGCCATCCGGGCTTGGATCAGGCAAAGGCAACGGCGGCTTCCCCCTTCCCTTCTCCTACCTCCTGTTCTTCCTCCTACCTTCATCCTCCTTCACCAATTCCTTGTATGTGAGCTTGATTACGGAGTGAACCACGGGTCGGATCCTAACATCGTGGCATCAGAGCCTCCTTCCACCCTTCCAATTCACCACAAATCCTCCCGAGTTCGTTCAATTTTCGCCCATTTTTTTTTCCAGTTCATCAATTCCTTCCACCACCATGCATCCGGAGTTGAAGGCCTACCTGGATGATTACCACGCGCGGACCATGGCGCGCTACGACACCGTGGACAAGCAGCACGAGCTGATGTGAAAGATCCTCACGAGCGACCCGACCCTGCAGCCGGCGTGCCCCATGGGAACGGCAACCGATGGCAGCCTCACCGACGACGCCAGTGTCCTGGCGGTCGTCCCCGACATCTTCTCCGCCACCACCCAGGCCCAGGAGCCCCTTGCAGGCTCCCATGATGCACCCTCGGTCTGCATCGAGAGGGTGCCCGTTACCTGTTCGACGGAGTGCCTGGCCCAGGTCGCCTCCATCGCCAGCGTCGACGAGGTCCACGATGCCACCACAGCTGCCAACCCCGAGCCCGTGGACGACCTCATCCACCACGAGGTCGCCTCCGAGATCGTCACCCCAGTGGCAACCACCACCGCGGTTGACCCCAAGACCAGCATGAAGGTGTTAGGTTGATCTCTCCACCAATGGGCCAAACGGCTCATTGGGCCCTTGACCCACGCCCTGATCGGGGGCGTCCAGCCCAAGCAAGGCTGGTGGGCCCCTGTCACGCAGTGCTATAAAGAGGAGGTGGTGACCAGGGGCACGGGGTACGAGGTTCGTCACCGCCACTGTTCCCCACTCCTAACCCTATCTGATCCAAAGGGAGGCACTGAGGCGATGGGAAGCCCACCGACGCCATCTGCCACCTCGTAGTCGCCCTCTATACCAACCGTCGCTGCCCGTGCGCAGACCTTCACCAACGAACCAGCGATGGCCGGAAGGCTAAGGTACACTCCTGAATACAGATGATATCCCACTGATCCACACCTAAGTGATCTTGTATGTTTAACAATGGTATCAGACACGATCTAGTGTGTGGATTCACATGGAAAAAGAAAATAAAAGAGACCGAACCGAATCGATCGGTTGAATCAAAGAAATTTCCTCATCTCGCAAGAAAAGGGCGTCGCCGCACCGGCCGCGCCGTTCCTCTCGATCTCGATGCGCATCGGCGAGCCGAGGCATCTGGGAAGAAGAACACCACCCCTCCGAGGGCAAAGGACACCACCACCGAGCCGCTTGATGGCGGCGCGTTCACCCTAGGGTGCTCGTGCACGCCGGCAAAAGGGTCAGCAGGGGCGCCGTCTTCAGATGCACGCCGGCGCAAGGGAGCAGTGGGAGTCGTCGCAGCTCTCTCTCTCTCACTGGTCAGTAGGTGGCGGTGGAAGGAGAAAGAAAGAAATGAAAGGGGAAAAGAAATGGGGAGGGGCTCACGACGCGGTGATAGATCGACGTCGTCGCCGGCAGCTGGCGCAGCCCTAACCCGCCGCCACTTCGGCGCTGTCGCGCGCAGTGGAGCAGAGGAAGGCTAATCCGCGCCTCTCTCTCTCTCTCTTACAGGAAAGCGGAGGGAGGAACGGAGGGGCGAAGGGATAGGCGGCCCGCGCGGCGCTATGGCGCTTGACGCCGTCGCCGGCGGACAGGCGCAGCGCGGTTCCACGGCGACCGAGATAGATCAGAGAGCGAGCGACGCGCGAGGGGTGGGGGAATGGATTAGGTTTTCCCCCGCAGGCGCTGGGCACCGTTTTGCCCAGGCTACATGCGCGCTGGACCGTTGTATCTCATCCGATGGCCAGGAAAGAGCAGGGTGGCGGCTGCGGGCCTTTTGGGCCAAAAGTGGAGGCGCGCGCTGGGACTGAGGCCGTCGGCCCAGGTCGAGGCGAGGCCGTTTCGCGCAAGCGCGTGAAGGAGCAGGCCTTGGGCCTCACGCGCCAGGCCGAGGCCGGCAGTAGCTGTCGTGCTTTATTTATTTTTTGTCCAGTCTTGGCTAATTTTTCACGAAGTTTTTTTTGGGTCCAGTTTTGGGCAATTCTAAAAAAAAAGTTCATGAAATTTCTTTATTCATGTTTTTCCATTGCAAATAAAATAAAAGTGCTCTTTTAAAAGTGAATAGAACTAAAGTAAAAGTTTAAATTGTTGCTCCTCTACTCAAATTTGAACCAATGGGATAATTTGTTTAGAGAGTAGAAAAGTATACAGTGATGCTACTGAATATAGTTTTCGCTGCAAAAAAAAGTTTTATCTTCTAATTAAATTGGAACCAACGGGAAAATTTAATTGGGAGAACAGTTTTTGAGAGAAGTTTTCTTCACTTGTGGGTGAAAACGATTCAGATAGCTTCTGCTATGACAGTATTATGGTATTGTTATTTTTTGACCAACGTTGATGATGGCAATATTATAATTCAATGAGTTATATAGTTAAAAGTTCAAATCTCTTTTTGTATCAAAGTGACCAATTTTCAGAGAATTTGATAAAGAGTGAGAAATGTATATTATTAGTTTTCCGCTGCAATAAAGTTGATAATGATGATTATTTTCTTAGCAAAGTTGCTTAATAGAAATTTTATCATCACATTATTTATAAGTTATATGCGTTATTTTCATTTCTGCCCAACGGTGATATGAAATTAATGTAGAAGGATGATGTTTTGTTCTATTCTGCCCAACGGTGATTTAGAATATAAAAGAAAGTTTTAACAGTTTAATGTGCGTATTTTTTAACCAGATCAACATGGGGTTATTTTTATGCTCATTATTGTTGATTATTGGCTAATTTTTCTCAGACTAAAAGTTTTCCAAGCCTTCATTCATGAAAGCAAATGTCTGGGTACTTGTGACCCGAAAGATGACCAAGAAAGGTCATAATGTGAGGGAGTATGTGTTGGAAATATGCCCTAGAGGCAATAATAAAAGTATTATTATATTTCATTGTTCATGATAATTGTCTTTTATTCATGCTATAACTGTATTATCCGGAAATCGTAATACACGTGTGAATACTTAGACCACACTATGTCCCTGGTAAGCCTCTAGTTGACCAGCTCGTTGTGATCAACAGATAGTCATGATTTCCTGACTATGGACATTGGATGTCGTTGATAACGGGATCACATCATTAGGAGAATGATGTGATGGACAAGACCCAATCCTAAGCATAGCATAAAAGATCATGTAGTTCGTTTTGCTAGAGCTATGCAAGTGTCAAGTATCTCTTCCTTCGACCATGAGATCGTGTAACTCCCGGATACCGTAAGAGTGCCTTGGGTGCATCAAACGTCACAACGTAACTGGGTGACTATAAAGGTGCATTACAGGTATCTCCGAAAGTATCTGTTGGGTTGACACGGATCGAGACTGGGATTTGTCACTCCGTATGACGGAGAGGTATCTCTGGGCCCACTCGGTAATGCATCATCATAATGAGCTCAATGTGACCAAGGTGTTGGACACGGGATCATGCATTACGGTACGAGTAAAGTGACTTGCCGGTAACGAGACTGAACAAGGTATTGGGATACCGACGATCGAGTCTCGGGCAAGTAACGTACCGATTGACAAAGGGAATTGCATACAGGGTTTGATCGAATCCTCGACATCGTGGTTCATCCGATGACAACATCGAGGAGCATGTGGGAGCCATCATGGGTATCCAGATCCCGCTGATGGTTATTGACTGAGAGCATCTCGGTCATGTCTGCTTGTCTCCCGAACCCGTAGGGTCTACACACTTAAGGTTCGGTTACGCTAGGGTTGTAGGGATATGTATATGCAGTAACCCGAATGTTGTTCGGAGTCCCGGATGAGATCCCGGACATCACGAGGAGTTTCGGAATGGTCCGGAGGTAAAGATTTATATATGGGAAGTCCTGTTTCGGGCATCGGGACAAGTTTCGGGGTTATCGGTATTGTACCGGGACCACCGGAAGGGTCCCGGGGGTCCACCGGGTGGGTCCACCTGCCCCGGGGGGCCACATGGGCTGTAAGGGGGTGCGCCTTGGCCTAATGGGCCAAGGGCACCAGCCCCACATAGGCCCATGCGCCTAGGGTTCAAGGGGGCAAGAGTCCTAGGAGGGTAAGGCACCTCCTAGGTGCCTTGGGGGGAGGGAAAACCCCCCTTGGCCGCCGCACCCCCTAGGAGATTGGATCTCCTAGGGCCGGCCACCCCCCCTTGGCACCCCTATATATAGTGGGGGAGAGGAGGGACTTCATACCTGAACGTCTTGGCCTTTGGTTGCCTCCTTCTCCCTCCCCAACACCTCATCCACCTCCATAGTGCTTAGCGAAGCTCTGCCGGAGTACTGCAGCTCCATCAACACCACGCCGTCGTGCTGCTGCTGGTGCCATCTCCCTCAACCTCTCCTCCCTCCCTTGCTGGATCAAGAAGAGGAGACGTGGCTGTTCCGTACGTGTGTTGAACGCGGAGGTGCCGTCCGTTCGGCGCTGGTCATCGGTGATTTGGATCACGTCGAGTACGACTACATCATCACCTTGCAAGCTTCCGCACGCGATCTACAAGTGGTATGTAGATGCAAACTCTCTCCCTAGACTCGTTGCTTAGATGAACTCATAGATGGATCTTGGTGAAACCGTAGGAAAAATTTTAATTTTCTACAACGTTCCCCAACAGTGGCATCATGAGCTAGGTCTATGCGTAGTTCTCTTTGCACGAGTAGAACACAACTTTGTTGTGGGCGTGGATTTTTGTCATCTTACTTGCCTCTACTAGTCTTTTCTTGCTCAACGGTATTGTGGGATGAAGCGGCCCGGACCAACCTTACACGTACACTTACGTGAGACCGGTTCCACCGACTGACATGCACAAGTTGCATAAGGTGGCTGGCGGGTGTCTGTCTCTCCCACCTTAGTTGGAGCGGAATCGATGAACAGGGCCCTTATGAAGGGTAAATAGAAGTTGAAAAAATCACGTTGTGGTGATTCGTAGGTAAGAAAACGTTCTTGCTAGAACCCAATTGCAGCCACGTAAAAGATGCAACAACAATTAGAGGATGTCTAACTTGTTTTTGCAGCGATTGATCATGTGATGTGATATGGCCAGAAGTTGTGATGAATGATGAATTGTGATGTATGAGATCATGTTCCTTGTAATAGGATTCACGACTTGCATGTCGATGAGTATGACAACCGGCAGGAGCCATAGGAGTTGTCATTATTTTTTGTATGACCTGCGTGTCATTGAATAACGTCATGTAAACTGCTTTACTTTATTTCTAAATGTTAGTCATAGAAGTAGAAGTAGTCGTTGGCGTGACAACTTCATGAAGACATGATGATGGAGATCATGATGATGGAGATCATGGTGTCAAGCCGGTGACAAGATGATCATGGAGCCCCGAAGATGAAGATCAATGGAGCTATATGATATTGGCCATATCATGTCACAACTATATAATTGCACGTGATGTTTATTACGTTTATGCATCTTGTTTACTTAGGACGACGGTAGTAAATAAGATGATCCCTTATAAAATTTCAAGAAGTGTTCTCCCCTAACTGTGCACCGTTGCTACAGTTCGTCGTTTCTAAGCACCACGTGATGATCGGGTGTGATGGATTCTTACGTTCACATACAACGGGTGTAAGACAGTTTTACACAGCGAAAACACTTAGGGTTAACTTGACGAGCCTAGCATGTGCAGACATGGCCTCGGAACACGGAGACCGAAAGGTCGAACACGAGTCGTATGGAAGATACGATCAACATGAAAATGTTCACCAACGATGACTAGTCCGTCTCACGTGATGATCGGACACGGGCTAGTCGACTCGGATCGTGTAACACTTAGATGACTAAAGGGATGTCTAATCTAAGTGGGAGTTCATAATTTGATTAGAACTTTATTATCATGAACTTAGTCTAAAACCTTTGCAAATATGTCTTGTAGATCAATGGCCAACGCTAATGTCAACATGAACTTCAACGCGTTCCTAGAGAAAACCAAGCTGAAAGATGATGGCAGCAACTATACGGACTGGGTCCGGAACCTGAGGATCATCCTCATAGCTGCCAGGAAACAATATGTCCTAGAAGGACCGCTAGGTGACGCTCCCGTCCCAGAGAACCAAGACATTATGAATGCTTGGCAGTCTCGCGCTGATGATTACTCCCTCGTTCAATGCGGCATGCTTTACAGCTTAGAACCGGGGCTCCAAAAGCGTTTTGAGCATCACGGAGCATATGAGATGTTCGAAGAGCTGAAACTAGTTTTCCAAGCTCATGCCCGGGTCGAGAGATATGATGTCTCCGACAAGTTCTACAGTTGTAAGATGGAGGAAAACAGTTCTGTCAGTGAGCACATCCTGAAGATGTCTGGGTTGCACAACCGTATGACCCAGCTGAACATTAACCTCCCAGATGAGGCGGTCATTGACAGAATCCTCCAGTCGCTCCCACCAAGCTACAAGAGCTTTGTGATGAACTACAACATGCAGGGAATGGAAAAGACCATTCCTGAAGTGTTCTCGATGCTGAAGTCAGCAGAGACTGAAATCAAGAAAGAACATCAAGTGTTGATGGTCAATAAGACCACTAAGTTCAAGAAGGGCAAGGGTAAGAAGAACTTCAAGAAGGACGGCAAAGAAGTTGCCGCACCTGGTAAGCCAGTTACCGGGAAGAAGTCAAAGAATGGACCCAAGCCTGAGACTGAGTGCTTTTATTGCAAGGGGAAGGGTCACTGGAAGCGGAACTGCCCCAAATACTTAGCGGATAAGAAGGCCGGCAACACCAAAGGTATATTTGATATACATGTGATTGATGTGTACCTTACCAGTAATCGTAGTAACTCCTGGGTATTTGATACCGGTGCCGTTGCTCATATTTGTAACTCACAGCAGGAGCTGCGGAATAAACGGAGACTGGCAAAGGACGAGGTGACGATGCGCGTCGGGAATGGTTCCAGAGTCGATGTGATCGCCGTCGGCACGCGGCCTCTACATTTACCTACGGGATTAGTTTTGAACCTCAATAATTGTTATTTAGTGCCAAGTTTGAGCATGAACATTGTATCTGGATCTCGTTTAATACGAGATGGCTACTCATTTAAGTCTGAGAATAATGGTTGTTCGATTTATATGAGAGATATGTTTTATGGTCATGCTCCGATGGTCAATGGTTTATTCTTAATGAATCTCGAGCGTAATATTACACATGTTCATAGTGTAGATGCCAAAAGATTTAAAGTTGATAACGATAGTCCCACATACTTGTGGCACTGCCGCCTTGATCACATTGGTGTCAAGCGCATGAAGAAGCTCCATGCCGATGGACTTTTAGAGTCTCTTGATTATGAATCGTTTGACACGTGCGAACCATGCCTTTTGGGCAAAATGACCAAGACTCCGTTCTCCGGAACAATGGAGCGAGCAACCAACTTGTTGGAAATCATACATACCGATGTGTGCGGTCCAATGAGCGTTGAGGCTCGCAGAGGATATCTTTATGTTCTCACTCTCACAGATGACTTGAGTAGATATGTGTATGTCTACTTAATGAAACACAAGTCTGAGACCTTTGAAAAGTTCAAGGAATTTCAGAATGAGGTGGAGAATCAACGTGACCGAAAGATAAAATTCTTACGATCAGATCGTGGAGGAGAATACTTAAGTCACGAATTTGGTACACACTTAAAGAAATGTGGAATCGTTTCACAGCTCACGCCGCCTGGAACACCTCAGCGAAACGGTGTGTCCGAACGTCGTAATCGCACTCTATTGGATATGGTACGGTCTATGATGTCTCTTACCGATTTACCGCTATCATTTTGGGGATACGCTCTAGAGACAGCTACATTCACTTTAAATAGGGCACTGTCTAAATCCGTTGAGACGACACCGTATGAATTATGGTTTGGAAAGAAACCTAAGCTGTCGTTTCTAAAAGTTTGGGGATGCGAAGCTTATGTCAAGAAACTTCAACCTGAAAAGCTCGAACCCAAGTCGGAAAAATGCGTATTCATAGGATACCCTAAGGAAACTGTAGGGTATACCTTCTACTTAAGATCCGAAGGCAAGATCTTTGTTGCCAAGAACGGATGCTTTCTGGAAAAAGAGTTTCTCTCGAAAGAAGTAAGTGGGAGGAAAGTAGAACTCGATGAAGTACTACCTCTTGAGCGGGATAGTGACGCAGCACAGGAAACCGTTCCTGTGATGCCCACACCAACTGAAGAGGAAAACCATGATAATGATCAAGGTGCTTCGGATCAAGTTACTGCTGAACTTCGTAGGTCCACAAGGACACGTTCCGCACCAGAGTGGTACGGCAACCCTGTCCTGGAAATCATGTTGTTAGACAACAATGAACCTTCGAACTATGAAGAAGCAATGGCAGGCCCGGATTCCAACAAATGGCTTGAAGCCATGAAATCCGAGATAGAATCCATGTATGAAAACAAAGTATGGACTTTGACAGACTTGCCCGATGATCGGCGAGCGATAGAAAACAAATGGATCTTTAAGAAGAAGACGGACGCGGATGGTAATGTTACCATCTATAAAGCTCGACTTGTCGCTAAGGGTTATCGACAGGTTCAAGGGATTGACTACGACGAGACATTCTCTCCCGTAGCGAAGCTAAAGTCCGTCCGAATCATGTTAGCAATTGCCGCATACTATGATTATGAGATATGGCAGATGGACGTCAAAACAGCATTCCTTAACGGACATCTTAAGGAAGAACTGTATATGATGCAGCCGGAAGGTTTTGTCGATCCTCTGAACGCTAACAAAGTATGCAAGCTCCAGCGATCCATTTATGGACTGGTGCAAGCATCTCGGAGTTGGAACATTCGCTTTGATGAGATGATCAAAGCGTTTGGGTTTACGCAGACTTATGGAGAAGCCTGCGTTTACAAGAAAGTGAGTGGGAGCTCTGTAGCATTTCTCATATTATATGTAGATGACATACTCCTGATGGGAAATAATATAGAATTTCTGGACAACATTAAGGCCTACTTGAATAAGTGTTTTTCAATGAAGGACCTTGGAGAAGCTGCTTATATATTAGGCATCAAGATCTATAGAGATAGATCGAGACGCCTCATAGGTCTTTCACAAAGCACATACCTTGATAAGATTTTGAAGAGATTCAGAATGGATCAGTCCAAGAAGGGGTTCTTGCCTATATTACAAGGTATGAGACTGAGCTCAGCTCAGTCACCGACCACGGCAAAAGATAAAGAAGAGATGAGTGTCATCCCCTATGCTTCAGCCATAGGATCTATTATGTATGCCAAGCTGTGTACCAGACCCGATGTAAACCTTGCCGTAAGTTTGGTAGCTAGATACCAAAGTAATCCCGGCAAGGAACACTGGACAGCGGTCAAGAATATCCTGAAGTACCTGAAAAGGACAAAGGACATGTTTCTCGTTTATGGAGGAGACGAAGAGCTCGTCGTAAAGGGTTACGTCGACGCTAGCTTCGACTCAGATCTGGATGACTCTAAGTCACAAACCGGATACGTGTATATGTTAAATGGTGGAGCAGTAAGCTGGTGCAGCTGCAAGCAGAGCGTCGTGGCGGGATCTACGTGTGAAGCGGAGTACATGGCAGCCTCGGAGGCAGCACATGAAGCGATTTGGGTGAAGGAGTTCATCACCGACCTAGGAGTCATACCCAATGCGTCGGGGCCGATCAAACTCTTCTGTGACAACACTGGAGCTATTGCCCTCGCAAAGGAGCCCAGGTTTCACAAGAAGACCAGGCACATCAAGCGTCGTTTCAACTCCATCCGTGAAAATGTTCAAGATGGAGACATAGAGATTTGCAAAGTGCACACGGATCTGAATGTCGCAGATCCTCTGACTAAACCTCTCTCGCGTGCAAAACATGATCAACACCAGAACTCTATGGGTGTTCGATTCATCACAATGTAACTAGATTAGTGACTCTAGTGCAAGTGGGAGACTGTTGGAAATATGCCCTAGAGGCAATAATAAAAGTATTATTATATTTCATTGTTCATGATAATTGTCTTTTATTCATGCTATAACTGTATTATCCGGAAATCGTAATACACGTGTGAATACTTAGACCACACTATGTCCCTGGTAAGCCTCTAGTTGACCAGCTCGTTGTGATCAACAGATAGTCATGATTTCCTGACTATGGACATTGGATGTCGTTGATAACGGGATCACATCATTAGGAGAATGATGTGATGGACAAGACCCAATCCTAAGCATAGCATAAAAGATCGTGTAGTTCGTTTTGCTAGAGCTATGCAAGTGTCAAGTATCTCTTCCTTCGACCATGAGATCGTGTAACTCCCGGATACCGTAAGAGTGCCTTGGGTGCATCAAACGTCACAACGTAACTGGGTGACTATAAAGGTGCATTACAGGTATCTCCGAAAGTATCTGTTGGGTTGACACGGATCGAGACTGGGATTTGTCACTCCGTATGACGGAGAGGTATCTCTGGGCCCACTCGGTAATGCATCATCATAATGAGCTCAATGTGACCAAGGTGTTGGACACGGGATCATGCATTACGGTACGAGTAAAGTGACTTGCCGGTAACGAGACTGAACAAGGTATTGGGATACCGACGATCGAGTCTCGGGCAAGTAACGTACCGATTGACAAAGGGAATTGCATACAGGGTTTGATCGAATCCTCGACATCGTGGTTCATCCGATGACAACATCGAGGAGCATGTGGGAGCCATCATGGGTATCCAGATCCCGCTGATGGTTATTGACTGAGAGCATCTCGGTCATGTCTGCTTGTCTCCCGAACCCGTAGGGTCTACACACTTAAGGTTCGGTTACGCTAGGGTTGTAGGGATATGTATATGCAGTAACCCGAATGTTGTTCGGAGTCCCGGATGAGATCCCGGACGTCACGAGGAGTTCCGAAATGGTCCGGAGGTAAAGATTTATATATGGGAAGTCCTGTTTCGGGCATCGGGACAAGTTTCGGGGTTATCGGTATTGTACCGGGACCACCGGAAGGGTCCCGGGGGTCCACCGGGTGGGTCCACCTGCCCCGGGGGGCCACATGGGCTGTAAGGGGGTGCGCCTTGGCCTAATGGGCCAAGGGCACCAGCCCCACATAGGCCCATGCGCCTAGGGTTCAAGGGGGCAAGAGTCCTAGGAGGGTAAGGCACCTCCTAGGTGCCTTGGGGGGAGGGAAAACCCCCCTTGGCCGCCGCACCCCCTAGGAGATTGGATCTCCTAGGGCCGGCCACCCCCCCTTGGCACCCCTATATATAGTGGGGGAGAGGAGGGACTTCATACCTGAACGTCTTGGCCTTTGGTTGCCTCCTTCTCCCTCCCCAACACCTCATCCACCTCCATAGTGCTTAGCGAAGCTCTGCCGGAGTACTGCAGCTCCATCAACACCACGCCGTCGTGCTGCTGCTGGTGCCATCTCCCTCAACCTCTCCTCCCTCTCTTGCTGGATCAAGAAGAGGAGACGTGGCTGTTCCGTACGTGTGTTGAACGCGGAGGTGCCGTCCGTTCGGCGCTGGTCATCGGTGATTTGGATCACGTCGAGTACGACTACATCATCACCTTGCAAGCTTCCGCACGCGATCTACAAGTGGTATGTAGATGCAAACTCTCTCCCTAGACTCGTTGCTTAGATGAACTCATAGATGGATCTTGGTGAAACCGTAGGAAATTTTTTAATTTTCTGCAACGTTCCCCAACAGTATGTTCTCTCTAAAGAATTGCTTCAAAAGAAAATAATTCTTGGGTATTAATATCCAAGAAAAGAAAAGAGATAAATCATTGAGAGTCTTGGTTGACGAATGTCTTTCATGTACTCTCTATGAAGAAGATTTTCCAGTCAACATGATTTGAGATGAAACAAGCAACATGCATGTTTAATTTGACCAACGTCGGATCAAGCATGTGTGTCAAAGAGCATTCGGATTTATTTATAAATTTGATGATTGAATATGCAATCAAAAGAGCCAATTCTGGCATTTATGTCCCTTACAGGGAATTACCCGCATGGCGGGAAAAGATGATTATGGTAAAACCCGCATGGCAGGAAAAGTCTGGGAAAATCCCTGCGTAACCCGTATGGCGGCAGAAATTTTCTCAGACTTATCCTGTATGACAGGAGAAAGACATGATGACTCATGTGATTTTAATGTGTCCCACTCTGGGAGAAAAGTATGAAGTAGCTATTGTGCTTTCCTAGTATCGACGTACATCTTATGTGTAACGGTCATTAAGCACTCAATAACTCCGAAGAGAATAAAAGTTACAGACAAACCTAAAGATAAGAATTATATGCAAGTTTGACTTGCAAAAGTACTAATGATAAAGAACTCTGTTGAGTTTCTGAAATGGAATAAGGAAAAAGTACTCCCATACCAGTTAACAGATAACTTCATTACATATGAAGTAATCAGATAAATGAAGTAGATACTCAAAGTTTCCTCAATTCACAAGAGTTGTGAATGGCTTTTCGAAATTGTGACAGAAAAGTTCTTGCCACATTTCGAGGGGGAGAAAGAAATATGAGATATCCATTAATGAAGAATGTGATCGTCTGGGGGAGTGCGATGATCATAATAATACAAAAAACCAAGGAATACTAAGACAATGCTTAAAGTGCAATAAAGAAGAAAGTTTTAACAGAATAAACCCAAATAATAAAGTTTAAAGATATGCCATTCTTAGTGAAGATGGAGTAATCTGGGGGAGCATGGTATGAAGATACCTAAGACTGAAATAGATTGTATCTGGGGGACCATGTTGTATGACCTATACAACACCCGTTGTTAGCTCTATAAAGGAGGAATGATTAAACATGGATCTTGTGATAAAGGTCTCTGTAAAACCTATTGCCTCTTGGAAGTGAAAGACTATACAATTAATTTGCCTCCTGGCAATGACAGAGCAACAATAGCCCCATATGAAAGAAGTGCCAGTACCTGAGACACGGATGGTCTCAAGGAATGAGAAAATCAGATACTTCTGATTACTACAAAGTCTATGTTAGTGAAATTCAAATGGAGGTTGATCCCACCTCATTTAAAGCGCTCAATCGAGCTTTGAGAAGTGTCTGCTTATCTCAATCATAAGAGACTATGTGAGATGAAATGAAATTGGTGAATTCTGATGATGTTCGGGACTCATGAGTAATTTCCAATGGAGCCAAAACAGTAGGCTGTAAAGAGTCTACAAGGACAATGTGACTCCAAAGGAAATATGTAAAGGTGTAAAACATGACTAAAATCGAAAGGTTTTTGCGCATTTTACACTGAATAGATTACAATGAGTGTTGGTAGCACATCATGATCTAAGTTACATCAGATGAAAGATACTATGATCTGAGTTACATCAGATGAAAGTAAAGAACACAGGGGATACTGCCTGAAGAAGTCTTTTATGGACTAAAGCAATCAAATGTTGTTTTGGGTTAAAGAAAATGAGAGGACAATTGTGTTTGTATAAAGTTATAGAATGGGAATTTCATTTTCTATATCTTGTACATGCGGATAACATTCTGCTTGTTAGTAGTGATGTTAATTCGACTGCAGGAGGAAAAGAAGTTCTTGTCCTCAAAGTTCAAAAGAATGTCTCTCGTTATAAGGATCGAGATTCACCGAGAAAAGAATAAAAGGGGTATTAGGAGTGTCGCATGGGCATGCTAAGGAAAGTTTCTAAAGTATGCATGTGAGAAAACCTACACCTATTCTTATAGTAAAGGGTAATAATTTTGGGAACTTTAGTGTTCCAAAAGTCAATACGAAATAGACCAAATGAATATGGTACCATATGCTTCAGCTGTTGGAAGCTTAATGAATGCAAAAGTATAACATTACCATGACAAAGTTCACGTAACCGGGTTGTTTTGGTAATGTCCATTCTAGATATAGATCATTGGAATGGACTCAAAGATATCGGCCTCATGCTGAAAGAAATAAGTGCTCTCAAAAGATTGTGAGTACAAAGACAAGAGTTGTGAAATGTATTAGCGAAATCCACAATTGTCGCTAATTTTCACACTTGGAGTTTTGGTGTGGAAAAGCTCCAAAGAATGAAATAATTACCATCAATGCGATGCAAAATATGTTATACCTTGATATGAGGCTGAGGGACAGGTAAAATGGTTAAGTATACCTGTACCCGGAGTTGATAATGGTTGACAACAACAATAACCATTTTAAGTTTTTTTCCTCCTATGACAACGAGTCAAGTGTTGACGCCAAACACATTGACACAGAGTTATGCGTTGTAAAGGAGAAAGTCCGGAATTATGAAGTATAAAAGCAACATACAAGTGTTTGCAGATCTGCTTATTAAAGGCTTGCCGCCCAGTGTGTTCGGAGAACACACAATCGATATGGGTTTTATGGTATAGTCTAAGATTTCCAGACAATAAAAGGGCCCAAGGTTAAAGAATCTGTTTCAAAACAGAGGAGTGTGTTGAAGGTGTTGATTATATCGGGAATGAACCGTGATGATGAGACATGCTCTACATGCAAATCTGTGATGGAACGAGTACTTTGAAAAGAGTTATTTCAAAGTATAAAGTTAAAAGTATAATGATGAGATCAAGGGGAGAATGTTAGGTTGATCTCTCCACCAATGGGCCCAACGGCTCATTGGGCCCTTGACCCACGCCCTGATCGGGGGCGTCCAGCCCAAGCAAGGCTGGTGGCCCCCTGTCGCGCAGTGCTATAAAGAGGAGGTGGGGACCAGGGGCACGGGGTACGAGGTTCGTCACCGCCACTGTTCCCCACTCCTAACCCTATCCGATCCAGAGGGAGGCACTGAGGCGATGGGAAGCCCACCGACGCCATCTGCCACCTCGCGGTCACCCTCTATACCAACCGTCACTGCCCGTACACAGACCTTCACCAACGAACCAGCGATGGCCGGAAGGCTAAGGTACACTCCTGAATATAGATGATATCCCACTGATCCACACCTAAGTGATCCTGTATGTTTAACAACAGGAGCTGGACCACTCACCACTGCCCTCCATCAACAACTCCACCCAGGTAGTGAGCGAGGCAGGCCACATCGTGGTTCTTCTTGTTCCCAACAACTTGGCTGCACCAGCACCATCCAAGTGCTTGGCAGAATGCTCCGCCTATGTGGACCACAGGGTGAAGCCTCTGACCGCCATCATCAACAGCGCCGGCGAGACACATGACATTGCCATCACTGAACGTCTGCACCCGCCTTCCTTCGAACATCAACCATGGCCACCACCTGTACAAGTGCAGATCAGACCCAAGGGAAGCATGTCCAGACCATGCCCATGGCCGTCGTTTGATTGCTTTCATGAAGGTGCGCAATTGAGCGAAAGGATGCACCTGAAACTATTGTGTGCATCATTCTCAAGCAACTGCCAAGCAGTACAGGTATGGTCAGAGCTGCCGACAGTGGAATTTCAGTTTTGTGCTCATGGTCCTACTGATCCAACAATCACGAGGGAAACCTGGTGGTGCTTGCTGAAAATTACTTATAAGATCAGTCAATTGGATCACCTATTCAGACCAAGACAGTGGCGGTCGCTCAAATATGATTCAGTTGCATGCTATCTCGAGGAGCCATCTTCAGGTACACATCACCAACCTCATGAAGTTTCAGGGTTCAATATTGAGCTAGTACCATTACCATTCAGCGACGTGAGTTCTCCTCAAGTTCCTTATCGTCAGTCGAATTTCATGGACAAGTCCTTCTGTTGTTTGCCGGGTGCAAAGTTGCAGTTTGGGCACAATAAACTATAGATTATGAGCATGTCAGTACAATGGCACTTTCTGAGCCAAGAGAAATTAAATGGGAGTGGTCGTTTTGATAGCGAATTCAGACCTGAACAAGTAGTTGATGTTTCAAACAAGAATTCAGTTTGCCGAGCTAATCAGCCTGGAGTGTTGCTCCTTCAAGTGTGGACCAAATTGCATACCATTTGTACTCTGGTGGAAATACAAGTGTCTTCTTCTTTTGGTGGGAATTCAACACATAACTCCAGTTCATTTGTACTTTTTACACAAGATGACCAGTACTGAAGCTTTGGAAAAAGGTGATTATCAGCATCTTATATCAACCAATTGTGTTCCAGCATATCTGAAATTAGATGAAGTCTGTGTTGCTGCTATTGCAAGTTTGACCAGGGAATTTCTCAGGAGTGGGCATTGATACTTTGTTTCAATCAGCTACCACTTCTTGTTTGTAAAACTCAGGTGCATTGGAATCTTTCTGAGACGGGTGCTTGCTGGATCCCCATGGTGCCAAGCTATATCCCTGTCCTTAGTCATCCAATAAAACAATTGATGGATGATATGACCTTGAGTATTGCAAAACAACGGCAAGTCATCTGTTGGGTGCCGTCCTCTTATGAATTTCGCGCTCAAGACACCCAACCGATGTTTTGGTGCAGTAAAAAAAATGCCCAGCTGAAACTACCAGGATCATATTTTTTATGCACTTGTCAGGCAGTACAGTTGCTCTACCATTGGGTTCATGAGCACGTCACTGAGTTGGCTGGTAGTTGTTACTTTGCAAAACAGTGGCGCACTAGAGATTGCCATGATTTAGTACATCACTTGGTAGTTCCTATATGTGCCAGTATACAAGCGGGTGGCGATCTGTTCAAGTATAAGTGGAGCGAACAATATGAATGGAGACTGTTGAAGCCTAATTTCCTGCAAGCTAGTTCTGGCCCCTGTTCTGATGCATATTTCTATCGGAACCAATGGATGGTGGTCGTTGAACTGTTGGTGCATCTTGTTGGGCAGCTAACTGACATGTTTCATAAGTGGATAAGCCACTATCATATAGGGGAGAGCAAGAAAATCACTTACAACTATGGTATATGCTTTGGCATCCCAATGGCAGGGAGTGGGTTCCTTCTGATTGAGTTGGAACTACTTATTCCAAAACCAGGAGAGCATTTGGTCTTGTTGCAACCCAAACCTCCATGGTCACCTCTTATTCCACCACAAAATTCTACACAATTCAGCAGCAAAATGCGAAGAACTAATTCAGAGTTTCTACACCACGCTGGAGTTCTTTGGGAAATCAATCCATTGTGGATCTGCGCTGATCATGTTAATATCCTGTCAAGCCATTGGTGGTGCTTCTCTTGGGGCACTTACCCAGATGCAGATGTCCTTGTTGCATGTCTGGGACGCTCAACCCCGAAGGAGTTTCAGAGCACTACACACAACAATGAATATGCAGTACAATCACTTCAACCAACAACTTCGCCTTATGCTCAATGGGACCCAGGAGGATTGGATTTTACAGAACCAGCAAAGAACGGGCACCGGCTTGGGGGCAAGCCGGCTGTTAAGGAGGAGGGGATGTCAGCGACCCAATTGCTATCACGACCACGCACTACAAAAAGAAGACACATCCGTGACATTTTGGGCCAAACGAATTTTTTTCTGTCATACTTATGACACTTCTATGACGATAATTGTGACAAAACCCGGTATCATCATAGATGTGGTGGGCTCCTACTTCTATGACAAAAAATCATGACAGAAAATGGGCTTTTTGTCCTAGGCGGGCCGGAGACATAGCTGCATGACATTCTTTGGGCCGTCCATGATGGAAAAAACCGTGGTAGAAGCGAGGGCGAGAAAAATTTCGGCGAGTTCTCGATTACGGTGGGTGGTCGAGGGCCGAGCGATGCGTGTTTCTCTCGTACACGTACGCGTGTGTGTGCGAGGCGTTGGCTCTAACTGAACCAGAGCGAGGCGTTGGGCTCTAACTGAACCCGAGTGATTGCACTGCAGGCTACACGTTACTGAACCCAAGCAATCGATCGATGGCTGTTAACTGAACCCGATCAAGCAATTCCTTCGCTACTACTACTAACTGAAGCCGATCGATGCTGCCTCTGGATGAACAGTGAGCGTTGTAGGGTGGGGGGTGGGTGGGGGTGGATGAACAGTGAGGGGTGGGGTGGATGAACAGGACCTGGTGTTGCCTCTGGATGAATAGGACCCCGATCGATCGAGCCGGTTGGGGCTGGATGAACAGGACCCCGTGGAGGGCTGGATGAACAGTAGACGATGGAGGGGTGGATGAACAGTAGACGATGGAGGGGTGGTTGAACAGGAGCCCGTGGAGAGGGGTGGTTGAATAGTAGCTGGTGGAGTAGTGCGCGGTGGAGACTGGATGAACAGGAGCCCGTGGATGAACAGTCGCAGGTGGAGGCTGGAGGAGGTCGACGATGGATGAACAGTAGCCCGTGGAGGCTGGAGGAGGTCGACGGTGGAGATGAACAGTATCCCGTGGAGTCCCGTTTTGCGGTATGCCACACCCCTTCCGATGAACAGGACCCCCATTTCGACCGTAGCGCTCCAACACAAGTCCGTTTCGTCCATTTTGCGGTACGCCATACCCCTCCCGATCAATAGGACCCCCGTTTCGACCGTAGGAGGTCCGTTTCCTCCGTTTTGCGGTACGCCAGACCCCTCTCGATGAACAGGATCCCATTTCAAACGTGGCCGGTCAAACACAAGGCCGTTTCCTCCGTTCTGCAGTACGCCATGCCTCATTTCCATCACCTATTCCGTCAAAGCCGGTTGGCTCCCACGTGTTCCGTTGCCTCCCGATGAACACGATGCATTCCGTTGCCTCCCCATGAACACGACGCATTCCGTTGCCTCCCCATGAACACGACGACGACGCAGTTTCTCCATTCCGACCCAGCCATGTACACGAGCCCTAACCGTATATATGTGCGAGTAGGTGTTCGAGACCCCGCCCATATATACATATGTGGCCGTATTTTCTTTCTTGCACACTGGCCGCTATACGTACGTGTACATGCTACGTGTGCGCCTCTACATCCACCAGTATGTACGTACACGTTCGCGACCAGAATGACAATGCTATGTACGCTTCGACCAGGTGGGTCCCGGCTGTCAGGCACTTCCTTGCATGCGAAGATGTAGCTGGTGGGTCCCAACAGTCAGGGGGGCGAATCGTTTTTTTTTGCCCGGACGCACTTCCTTGCGTGCGAAGATGTAGCTGGTGTGTCCCAGCAGTCAGGGGGAACATTTTTTTCACGAAATACAGTGGCCCGTCCAGTGGGTCCCAGCTGTCAGGTGGAGAAATCATTATTTTTCGCGTAATAAGGAGGCACTTCCTTGCTTCGACCGTGGACCCAGCTGTCAGCCTCTTAACTACAGTCCACGTCCGATGGAAGTCGTTCCTTGACCACGTTGACCACGCCGCGCCAAGAGCACCACGGCAGTGGACGACGGTGAGGCCTAGGAAGGGGACGACGCGGAGCCGGGGAAGACGCGACAGTGGAAGCTCGCGTGGAGAGGAGTACGAGGGTTCACTGGTTCGGCTGTGGTGTGAGGCTGTCGTCACCGCAGAATAACAGGGGCTGTGGGTGAGTAGAGGGATGGCCTGGCCAGCGGTGGGAGTAGTATGGGGCGGTAAGGCCTCCACGGCATCACAACCGGCCACGGGAGGCAGGAGCACGCGGCACGACCAGCGCTGGTTTGGGCGGCTGGAGCAAGAAGATCAGAGGTTGAAGAAGCACTGCGGCCGTTGGATGGACATCGTACGGTCACTGGAGCTAGAATCGTTCATATTGACTAAGTATACAAAGTCCTCCGTCCCCGTCAACTTAGTTGGCCCACAAGTCATCCTCCCACTATGGTGAGTCCCAGCTAGCAGGGGGTATTCATTTTTTTGTGCGTAATAAGGAGGCACGTCCTTGCGTGCGAAGATATAGCTGATGGGTCCGACCTGTCAGCGGGGGAACGCTTTTTCACGAAATACAGAGGCCCTTCCGATGGGTCCCAGCTGTCAGGTGGAGGAATCATTATTTTGCACGTAATAAGGAGGCATTTCCTTGTGTGCGGCCATGGACCCAGCTGTCAGCCTCTCCACGTACAGTCCACGTCTGATGGATGTCATTCGTTGACCACGTTGACCAGGCTGCGCCGAGAGCACCATGGCGGTGGACGACAGCGAGGCCTAGGAAGGGAACGACACGGAGCCGGGGAAGACTCAGCAATGGTTGCCCATGCGATGGGGAGTACGAGGGTTTACTGGTCCGTCTGCCATCGCCGGAAAATAACAGGAGGTGTGGGTGAGTAGAGGAATGGCCTGGACAACAATGAAGTAGGGTGGGGCGGTGCGGCCTGTGCGACAGCACAGCCGGCCACGGGAGGCGGGAGCAGGTAGTCCCACCGGCGCTGGTTTGGGCGGCTGGAGCAAGAAGATCAGATATTGAAGAAGCAGCACGGCCGTTGGATTAACATCCAACGGTCACTGCTGCTAGACTGTTTGTGGACTAAGTTGACAAAGCCAAAGTACACATCAACCTAGTAGACCCACAAGTCAGCCTCCAAATCTGTCCCAAACAGCATACAACCCGAAATTTCTAGCCAGATTCAAATTAATTTTAAATCTAAATATACCTTAATTTAAATTAAATGAAATTTTACCCGCACAAAAACAATGAAATTTAAAATATCAAAATCCAGAAGAAAACAATATTTTGGAACTAATTGCCTATTTGATGTATTTTTTCATCTTACAGCCCATTTTTATTACTTAGCCCATTTCTTATTACTTATAGCCCATTTTCTGGGCAAAATGCATCCCTCCTCGTCTTGAAAGATTTCCGGCCCAGTAGGGCGTAGAAAAGCAAGTAGGCCTACGTTGGTTATTCTGCAAAAAACATTCTGCATTAATGGGCTTTTCATCCTAGGCGGGCCGGAGACGCAGCTGCATGACATTCTTTGGGCCGTCCATGATGGAAAAAACCGTGGTAGAAGCGAGGGCAAGGAAAATTTCGGCGAGTTCTCGATTACGGTGGGTGGTCGGGGGCCGAGTGATGCGTGTTTCTCTCGTACACGTACGCGTGTGTGTGCGAGGCGTTGGCTCTAACTGAACCAGAGCGAGGCGTTGGGCTCTAACTAAACCCGAGTGATTGCACTGCAGGCTACACGTTACTGAACCCAAGCGATCGATCGATGGCTGTTAACTGAACCCGATCAAGCAATTTCTTCACTACTGCTACTAACTGAAGCCGATCGATGCTGCCTCTGGATGAACAGTGAGTGTTGCGGGGTGGGGTGGGTGGGGGTGGATGAACAGGACCCTGGTGTTGCCTCTGGATTAACAGGACCCTGATCTATCGAGCTGGTTGGGGCTGGATGAACAGGACCCCGTGGAGGGCCGGATGAACAGTAGACGATGGAGGGGTGGATGAACAGTAGCCCGTGGAGGGGTGGTTGAACAGGAGCCCGTGGAGAGGGGTGGTTGAATAGTAGCCGATGGAGTAGCGCGCGGTGGAGGCTGGATGAACAGGAGCCCGTGGATGAACAGTCGCAGGTGGAGGCTGGAGGAGGTCGACGGTGGATGAACAGTAGCCCGTGGAGGCTGGAGGAGGTTGACGGTGGAGATGAACAGTATCCTGTGGAGTCCCGTTTTGCGGTACGCCACACCCCTTCCGATGAACAGGACCCCCGTTTCGACCGTAGCACTCCAACACAAGTCCGTTTCGTCCGTTTTACGGTACGCCACACCCCTCCCAATCAATAGGACCCCCGTTTCGACCGTAGGAGGTCCGTTTCCTCCGTTTTGCGGTACGCCAGACCCCTCCCGGTGAACAGGATCCCATTTCAAACGTGGCCGATCGAACACAAGGCCGTTTCCTCCGTTCTGCAGTACGCCAGGCCTCGTTTCCATTGCCTATTCCGTCCAAGCCGGTTGGCTCCCACGCGTTCTGTTGCCTCCCGATGAACACGACGCATTCCGTTGCCTCCCCATGAACACGGCGCATTCCGTTGCCTCCCCATGAACACGACGACGACGCAGTTTCTCCGTTCCGACCCAGCCATGTACACGAGCCCTAGACATATATATGCGCGAGTAGGTGTTCGAGACCCCGCCCATATATACGTATGTGGCCGTATTTTCTTTGTTGCACACTGGCCGCTGTACGTACATATACATGCTAAGTGCGCGTCTCTACATCCACCAGTATGTACGTACGCGTTCGTGACCAGAATGAAAATGCTATGTCCGCTTCGACCAGGTGGGTCCCGGCTGTCAGGCACTTCCTTGCGTGCGAAGATGTAGCTGGTGGGTCCCAACAGTCAGGGGGGTGAATCGGTTTTTTTGCCCGGACGCACTTTCTTGCGTGCGAAGATGTAGCTGGTGTGTCCCAGCAGTCAGGGGGGAATGTTTTTTTTCGCGAAATACAGTGGCCCGTCCGGTGGGTCCAAGCTGTTAGGTGGAGAAATCATTATTTTTCGCGTAATAAGGAGGCCCTTCCTTGCTTCGGCCGTGGACCCAGCTGTCCGCCTCTTAACGTACAGTCCACGTCCGATGGAAGTCGTTCCTTGACCACGTTGACCATGCCGCGCCGAGAGCACCACGGCGGTGGACAACGGTGAGGCCTAGGAAGGGGACGACGCGGAGCCGGGGAAGACGCGACAGTGGAAGCCCGCGCGGAGAGGAGTACGAGGGTTCACTAGTTCGGCTGCGGTGTGAGGCTGCCGTCACCGCAGAATAACAGGGGGTGTGGGTGAGTAGAGGGATGGCCTGGCCAGCGGTGGGAGTAGTATGGGGCGGTAAGGCCTCCACGGCATCACAACCGCCCACAAGAGGTAGGAGCACGCGGCACGACCGGCGCTGGTTTGGGCGGCTAGAGCAAGAAGACCAGAGGTTGAAGAAGCACTGCGGCCGTTGGATGGACACCATACGGTCACTGGAGCTAGAATCGTTCATATTGACTAAGTTGACAAAGCCCTCCGTCCCCGTCAACTTAGTTGGCCCACAAGTCATCCTCCCACTATGGTGAGTCCTAGCTAGCAGGGGGGTATTCATTTTTGTGTGCATAATAAGGAGGCACTTCCTTGAGTGCGAAGATATAGCTGATGGGTCCAACCTGTCAGCGGGGGGAATGTTTTTTCACGAAATACAGAGGACCTTCTGATGGGTCCCAGCTGTCAGGTGGAGGAATCATTATTTTGCACGTAATAAGGAGGCATTTCCTTGTGTGCGGCCGTGGACCCAGCTGTCAGCCTCTCCACGTACAGTCCATGTCCGATGGATGTCGTTCATTGACCACGTTGACCAGGCCGCGCCGAAAGCACCATGGCGGTGGACGACAGCGAGGCCTAGGAAGGGAACGACACGGAGCCGAGGAAGACTCAGCAATGGTTGCCCACGCGGTGGGGAGTACGAGGGTTTACTGGTCCGTCTGCCATCGCCGGAAAATAACAGGAGGTGTGGGTGAGTAGAGGAATGGCCTGGCCAACAATGATGTAGGGTGGGGCGGTGCGGCCTGTGCGACAGCACAGCCAGCCACGGGAGGCGGGAGCAGGCAGTCCCACCAGCGCTGGTTTGGGTGGCTGGAGCAAGAAGATCAGATATTGAAGAAGCAGCACGGCCGTTGGATTAACATCCAACGGTCACTGTTGCTAGAATCGTTTGTGGACTAAGTTGACAAAGCCAAAGTACACATCAACCTAGTAGACCCACAAGTCAGCCTCCAAATCTGTCCCAAACAGCATACAGCCCGAAATTTCTAGCCAGATTCAAATTAATTTTAAATCTAAATATACCTTAATTTAAATGAAATGAAATTTTACCGGCACAAAAACAATGAAATTTAAAATATCAAAATCCAAAAGAAAACAATATTTTGGAACTAATTGCCTATTTGTTGTATTTTTTCATCTTACAGCCCATTTTTATTACTTATAGCCCATTTCTTATTACTTATAGCCCATTTTCTGGGCAAAATGCATCCCTCCTCATCTTGAAAGATTTCCAGCCCAGCACGGCGTAGAAAAGCAAGTAGGCCTACGTTGGTTATTCTGCAAAAAACAAAATAGCTGGCTAGCCATTTTCAGAAAGGAAAAAAACAAACTGGGATGGTCATGTGCTAAACATATGAAATAAAAGCCTGGGCTAGATGGCCCACGGGTCCGGCACAACCCATTTGATACCCTTCTCCGTTCCGAAAAAACAAGATTACTATGCGCGCTGCTGGGTCCCTACTGTCATCCTCACCATGTACAATCATCTCCTTATTCCTCTCGGTTGTTGACCATATTGACAACACTGGAGGGCGGCGCCGCGGCGAGTGAACCAAGGCGGAGGAAGATGGTGAGGCCTCGGACGGGAACGAACAGGAGCCGGGGAAGATGCGCAGAGTTTTAGGGTGCGATGTGGCCACGATGCGTGCGCGACAGCACGGCCAGCCATGGGAGGCGGGAGCAGGCGGTCCTGCCGGCGCTGGTTTGGCTTTGGCGGCTCGAGGAAGAAGAGACTGAAGAAAGACGACAGACGTTGAATGTCAATCCAACGGTCAAGGTTGGCACAATCGTTTGTTGACTAAGCTGACACCAAGTAGCATACTTTTTTATATATAGAAAGAAAAGAAAAACTGGGCTCGTTGGCCTGATAACATTCCCGAAATTGCGACCGTTCGATCTTGTGTCGCAACTAAAACTGCGAGGAAAATGCGTTCGTCTGCCGTGCTCCTCCCAGGGAACGTTCGCCACATAAGTGACTAGCACCCTTGGTTTTCAACCGAGAGGTCTTGGGTTCGAGTCCCAAGAACTCTCAATTTTGTCCTCCTTCCTTCCTCGCAAAAAAGGGAAAGAAAATCAAAGACTTGGGAAGGCGTACAGAACAAGCTAGTGTACCAGTAAAAAGACGTTGCCGAGTTTTAGAAAAAAGAGAGACATGCTCCTGTAGCTGGTTCGAATCCAAACCTAGACTATAACTATATATGGTGCTATGCTACTTTGCAAGTAATGAAACTGACATATCCAACGTTCGCTTCTCCTCTTCTCTACTTACTCTGCCTAGCATCAGAAGCTCTGGCAGCAGCAACCATGTCCGCTGGCTGCTCGTCCACCTACTCTTCAGTAGGCAACAACCAGATATGCGCCAAGTCGCCACTCGTACCATCTCCTGTGGGTCTCATCACACCCCCGCCGGCACGCGCATCGCAGCCGATTGCTCACCGCAACCCGTTGCCATTGGTATGGTGCCACTGCTACAAATCATGCAGAGTCATCCATCGCGTCTCAACCACAATCCTCAACCCTGGCCGAGTCTTCTACAAATGCCTGAATCATGGGGTAATAATATGTTTAAGTGTTGTTCTGCTGCTTTCAGTTGCTGATTTTTTTAATACTTTGGTTGATGATCTTCCAATTTGATTCGTGTAGAAAAGGGAAGATTCATGTGATTTGTATTTCTGGGAAGTTGTTGATGTGGGGGAATGCAACTACGTTGATTATTTGGTTAGCCGAGGAATCCCTATACCAGCAGGTTGGGGTGTTGCACAAGTAACTGAAGGAACGACAGAAGAGGAAGATGCAGAGAAGAAGTTTAAAGATGCAGTTCCTCCAATCATGGCCAAGCAAGAGCTGCTGAACGGCCTTGACAGCAATGAGGAGATGAAAGAGCTTGTGAAGATAATGAGCAAAATCTATGTGCTCTGTAGGATGATTGTCTCTTTATTTGCAGTGTATGTAGCACTCGTGATGTATTCAGTGACTATGACATGAGCACTTTGCTGAAACTAGTAATGAATGAAACCTGTGTAGCAGGCTGGGCATAGTGTTGTGAACATCTAATGATTTCTATTAACGGAAATTAGGGGGTATCCCCTTTTGCTCATAAATAAATAAATAGCAGAGGCCCTGTCGGGTCAGCTTTGTTCTCATTCGAAGACGTTGAGCAAATTGTAGTCCAACAGCAAACTATGTCATCAAATTCAAGTTTCACAGCCAAATATGAGTACAACTAAACAACAATGTCATCATGTTTTAGTCGTCATACAATCACCAAACACAAATCAACATACATAACAAGTGACGTTTTCACAGCAAAATACTAAGCAACATGTTCATCAGGTTTCAGTTGTCATAGAAAACACAATTTCACATAGTAGATAAAAAAACATCTTCTGACAGGCAAATACAACAAAAGCAATGTAATCATCATCCGCAGCAACAACCTCAACATCTTCGCTATGTGTATCAGTCTAAATCGTAATTCCCCATGGTGTCATCTTCTTCTTCGTCCTCAACGTCCTCGAACGTTGGCTTCTTCTTGATCAACTCTTGTATATCCACAACACGACAGGCAATCTTTTCGCCGGTGTCATTGACGTGATGGTTCTCAAAGATATTAGGAACATCTGTGTTATCTTGTACATCAGGAGCAGTGTAAGCATCATCTTGTTGTGCAACTTCATTAAACGAATTCCTTTGCTTAAACCTTTGCAATACCCTCCAGTCATCGCTACGTGCAAATGTGTCTTCCAAAAAAAATCTGTGTTGCTTGATTTGCCAAAATAAAAGGCTCGTTGGTCTCGTACGCCGCCTTGACATTGATGGATTTGAAATAATCATCAGCTCTGGGTTTTGCGATCCTGGAAAACAGGTTATACTAACGACAGCACAACAGAACCACACACCAATGATCCTCGAAACTAGAGATATACTGCAACTGAACAATGTCTGTTATGTTAGCACACATTTCAGTTATCTCTTTGTCATACGTATCCGTGCTCATGATGGCACTGTTTTGTGTCTTCCTGCCTTCGTCTCGTGCAAGGGTGTTGTAGCGCACATCTCCAATAACGCAAGATTCATAATGTCTTACCCGAGTATCAGGACCAATTGCTAGTGAGTAAAGGGCATCATCAACTGCCTTCCCATCCTCCCGCATCTTCTTAACCTATGGTTAGAAAATAGACAAGATGATCATCTTATATACTCAATATATTAAAAAAACTGATAGTGCAATTCAAAAGCTTACATGGCTCTTGAACCATTTCGCAAATCCTGCCATAACCAGTTTGTCAATGTTTCTTGGATTTTTCGGTAGTAACTCCTTTTTGTAGATGCTGCATAACATAGTGATCGTGTCAAACATCTAAATATATAAGAATGTACTGCAAGTTTAGTAGATTACGATGTATAAGCTGCAGTACTGCACTTACTTGATATAAGGTAGTATCTCAGGACAGTTATTCAACACATACCAAACCATTTTTTCCAAATCTTTAGGTTTGTCCTCTTGTCGACCCTTCCTTGTAACTCGAACAGAATAATCGAAAACATTGAGCCCGGGATTGTCTTCACCCACCTCTTTGCTAAGCTGATCAGATGTTTCAATGTATTTTGAGCAGAATGTCAACACTTTTGTAGCAATGTAGGCCTCTACAATGGAACCCTCGGGTCTAGCTCTGTTCCTAACATAGCCCTTGAAAGTGCCTAGCCGCCTTTCAATAGGGTACATCCAGCCATACTGTACTGGACCTCTAAGTAGTGCCTCATCAGGTAGATGAACAGCCAAATGCACCATCACATCAAAGAAGGCTGGAGGATATATCTTCTCAAGGTCGCATAGGATAGTTGGTATCTTGTCTCTAAGACGCTCCAAAGCATCTATCCTGATATTTCTACTGCAGAATTCCCTGAAGAATTGTCCCAACTCTACAACTGCTCTGTATAAGTCAGGGCGACCCAATCCTCTAAGGATAACAGGTAAAACCCTTTGAAGTAGGACGTGGCAGTCATGAGTTTTCAACCCTTGTACCTTGTTTCCATCTGCACTGACTCTCCTTTCAGGGTTGGAAGCAAATCCATGTGGGAATCTCACACGTGACAGGACCTCACAGAATTTTTTTTCTTTTTACCTTGTCCAAGACGTACACAGCTGGTGCCATATCCCGTGGTTTACCTTCATCTTGCACCTGCAAATCCTGTCTGATACCTAGGTGTGTCAAATCAATCCTAGATTTTAAGGTATATTTCGTCTTGCCTTCAATATTAATAAGTGTGCCGATAATGCTTTCACATATATTTTTCTCGATGTGCATCACATCAAGATCATGCCGCGGATCCAAATCTTTCCAATACTCCAAGTCCCACAAAGTGGACCTGTGGGTAAACAATAATATCTCTTCTGCCCTGCCACGCTTCCTTTTCCCACTACCATTACCAGGATGGTTTCCTGGTGTAATATGCCTCACCTTCTCTAATTCCACTTGCAACTCATCGGCGGTGAGCCTCTTTGGCGCATCATGGTTTTCATGCTTTGCACTGAACACATGTCTTCAGTATTTTCTAGGATGCGGCTTGTCCTTGGCAAGGAAACAACGGTGTCCAATGTAACAGATCTTGCTAAGTATTGCGTATGACAGCGGATTCCTGTCAGAGCGAACACATGCATTGTAACCATGTGTCGTTCACCCTGACATAGTGCCCAAAGCCGGATAATCATGGATGCACCAAATTATAACAGCACGCAGAAAGAAATCAGCTGGTGGGCTGCTATATAGGTCTCGAGTGAGAACACCCCTCCATAGTTGTTGAAGTTCCTCCACAAGAGGCTCCATGAACAAATGAAAATCCTTTCCAGGACTTTTTGGACCTGGGATGAGCAAGGCCATCATGTAGTTTGATTCTTTGGTGCAAACATTTGGAGGCATGCTGTAAGGGATAACAAGCACTGGCCACATGCTATATGTGGCGCTATGGTGGCCAAATGGGTTAAATCCATCTGAAGCTAAGCCAAGTCTAATGTTTCTCGGGTCAGCAGCAAACTTTTTGTGTTTATGATTGAAGCTTTTATACTCACTACCATGAGATGGATGGCTCATTACATTCTGATCTCTATACTCCTGGTTCCTAGAATGCCATAGTACATCCTCTCTTGTTTTAGCATCATGAAACAACCTCTGCAATCTTGGTATAATTGGAAAATGTCTCAGAACATTATGAGGAATCCTCTTCACAGCATCGCCATCTTTCCATCTTGATGATTTGCATTTCAGGCATTCACTTAAGTTGGCATAATCCTTCTGGAACAGAACACAATTATTCTTACAAACATGGATCATATCATATCCAATTCCAACTGCAGAAGGAAATTCTTCATTTTACTATAGGTGTGTGGCAGCTCAGACGCATTTGGGAAAGATTTGCGGAAAGCAGCCAACATCACATTGAATGATTTGTTGGTCATCCGCTCAGATGTATTCACTTGAAGAAAGGTGACCACAGCTGAGAATACTGACAACTTATTTCCAAGGGTGACATCCACGTTGCATTGTTCCAACATGCGGGCCCACCGTTTTTCTTCTGCAGGTGAAAGTTCACGGAATGCACGAGCATTTCGTAGCATTGTTTCAATGTTGGTCAAACTCACTGGCTCTGCCACCACCACCTCCTCCTCCTCTTCCACCTAAGCATCAGGCAGGTCAAGATGGTGATCTGTTGCTTCCATGTAGTCAATAACATTGACGATCACAGTTTCACCATGATGAACCCACCTAGTATATGTGATCGACATCCCATACAAGTGTAGATGATTTTGCATAGTTGACTGGGGTCTTGTAACTGAATTCATACAACTGCTACACGGGCAGAGCACATCTGATTTCGGACCATCGTACTCAGCTCTGATAAAGTTCATGAAGTTTTAAACCCCCTCAACATATGCAGCGGAGAATCTTTGAGCAGAAGTTATCCAAGTCCTGTCCATCTGTTAGACATACAAATTAGTTCTTCTACTAGATATTACAAGAAAAACATATATGCTTTTTTATGAAATCCAGAAAAAAATACCTAGGTCGATGTCTAAAGTTATGGCAAGATATTTGGACAAGCAGATCTAAGTAACGAAATATATGTAAAGCTAATTCAGCAAACATATTTGAGTGCTAAATTATGGCAGGCTGTTTTAGCAGTCAATGAGGCCGAGCACACAACCATCGAACTATTGAAGGCCATCGCAGCAACAAAGATCGAGTATAAAACGGTGTAGAGCTATTTCACCTAACAGATTGGCTACTAGACCATGGCAATCTACGCCACAATAAATATATGGCAGGATATTTTAGCAACTAATCGGCCTTGGCATGCCATCTCAGCTAAGTAGATTGAGTGCGGAATAGGGCAAGGAAGCTTCTTAAGCAGAGCATATTGACTGTAAACTACTTTGGCAAACAGTGAGATTAACAGCGTCTATCAGCTAACATTCAGCGCTACACCGACATGAACGGAGCCTCAGTCTAGAATGCGTGTACCGTGGGAGAAGCTAACCGCCGTGCGTCTCCACACCAACATCGCCAGTGGTGGAGGTGCTGACCGCCATGCGCCTCCACAAGAACATAGCCAGCGGTGGCGGCACGGCTAGAGGACGGTAGTCTACGAGAGCATACTGTGGGAGCGAGAGGATCGCCATGCATCCCCTTGATGAACCGCGACATCGACGTATCAATGCGGCGGGGAGGGCGGCTTTGGCGGAGCGAATGGAGTGGAGGGG
>NC_041383.1:498575910-498719977 GCF_002162155.2 Triticum dicoccoides | reverse complement strand
TTGAATCGGATTTGGGGGGAATTTTTGGGTGGGGGGGGGGGAGGATTTTCGCGCGGTGGGCGGGGGGAGTTTGGCGCATGGTCGGTTTCTCCAAGTGCAGTCCCACGTGTCAGTGAAGAGGCAAGCCGAAGCGCGTTCCGTTTGCATGAGCCATGTGCAGGACCGAACGTGTGTGGGGTGCAATGCGACCGCGAAAGGAGTGCTATGCCTTTTAAACTAGGTGCTTCGCCCCCTCAAAAAAAACTTGTTGCTTCGCGCGATCCATCGATACTACTACTAGTAATTCTGTAATCCCGACTAAAACGGCGCGGCCGGGTCTTTTCCCGCGCGATATGCTGGGAGGTTGGCTTAGTTGATTTTTTTAGGACGAGTAATGCTACACCTACATAATCCCAGTTATGTAATTAACGTAATACGAAACGTGTGAGCTGTTGATTGTAGATTGGGGGGAGGGAGGGGCCCACCACCATGAAAATCAGGGGAGGAGAGAGAGAGGCAATTTACGTTAACCCTTTCGTAGGTTCCCGTAGATGTAGAAAGATGTGAACTGCGTGAATGTGTAGTGGAGGTACTATTGGAGTGCCTAAGATAAATTGTGTATGTATAGACCCTATGTGTTTATTTTACTTCGCATGTTAGATTTGTCTCGGTTCAATAAAAAGCAGAGTTGGTGATGATGGTGTGCCTGTCATCCTGCAATATAGGCCGTCCGATCTATATCTAAAGGATAGGAAGGAAACTATGACAATTTACTGCACTCCTCTCCACATTTGCAGATAAGGCTTTCCCTCGTTCATCCTTTTCTCCCACAAGATCTTAATCTTCCGTGCAACGCACGGGCATCTTGCTAGTACTCCTACAATATACTATATTATTGTGAAAGTTCATATACACCGACCGAGATTAATACAAACATAGCAGATTTTCATTACATTTCGAAATTTTACAGGACAAAAAAATAAAAGAAACCCGTCCCTAAACCTATTCTACGGCAGCGACCGACGTCCTCCATCTGTGATCTCTATGTACACGGGCGGGGTTTAAGACCTGTGAAGTGAAGGTGCGGTCTCCGGCGAGGAAGAGTAGAACACGGGACACGGACCACTGAAAGTGCAACTATCCCTAGGTGGTTTTGGTATTTCATAACAACATATAGCTCATTGAGCTAATGCTATTCCAAGACTATTATTTCAGGAAAGCTCAATGAATGGCATGGCATGGATGATGAAAGTGGATCCCTCAAAATACTAAGGACAAAGGATTGGCTCAAGCTCAAAAGCTCAAGACTCTTCATTTTACATTTTAGTGATCCAAGATCACATTGAGTCTATAGGAAAAGCCAATACTATCAAGAAGGGATGAGGTGTTGCTTAATGAGCCTCTTGCTTCATGTGCTTAGTGATATGCTCCAAAACCCTCAACTACTTTCCCACATCCACAAATGACCTAAACCTAAAGCCAAAATTGGTCACACCAATTCTTTCTATCCGGCGCCACCGATTCCAAAGTCATAGCCACTGCCACAAACCCTAAGCAAATCGGTCTTACCGATAGGGATCTCGGTCTCACCGAGATGGGGTTGCAATCTCTCTGTTTCCCTTCGTAACGTTTCGGTCTAACCGAAGTGAGCGATCGGTCCCACCGAGATTGCAATGTAAACTCTCTGTTTCCTTTTTGTAACATTTCGGTCTCACCGAAAAGAGCAAATCGGTCCCACTGAGTTTACCTGACCAACTCTCTGGAAAGCTTATTACCAAATCGGTCTCACCGAGTTTGTGTAATCGGTCTCACCGAGATTACGTTATGCCCTAACCCTAACCGAATCGGTCTCACCGAGATGCATGTCAGTCTCACCAAAAATCACTAACGGTCACTAGGTTTACTAAATCGGTCCGACTGAGTTTAATGATTCAGTTCCACCAAGTTTGGTAAATTGTGTGTAACGTTTAGATTTTGTGTGGAGGCTATATATACCCCTCCACCTCCTCTTCATTCATGAAGAGAGCCATCAGACTAAACCTACACTTCCAACTTACCATTTCTGAGAGAGAACCACCTACTCATGTGTTGAGGCCAAGATATTCCATTCCTACCATATGAATCTTGATCTCTAGCCTTCCCCAAGTTGCTTTCCACTCAAACCCTCTTTCCACCAGATCCAAATCCTATGAGAGAGAGTTGAGTGTTTGGGAGACTATCATTTGAAGCACAAGAGCAAGGAGTTCATCATCAACGCACCATTTGTTACTTCTTGGAGAGTGGTGTCTCCTAGATTGGCTAGGTGTCACTTGGGAGCCTCCGACAAGATTGTGGAGTTGAACCAAGGAGTTTGTAAGGGCAAGGAGATCGCCTACTTCATGAAGATCTACCGCTAGTGAGGCAAGTCCTTCGTGGGCGACGACCATGGTGGGATAGACAAGGTTGCTACTTCGTGGAACCTTCGTGGGTGGAGCCCTCCGTGGACTCGCGCAGCCGTTACCCTTCGTGGGTTGAAGTCTCCATCAACGTGGATGTACGATAGCAGCACCTATCGGAACCACGCCAAAAACATCCATGTCTCCAATTGCGTTTGAATCCTCCAAACCCTTCCCTTTACTTTCTTGCAAGTTGCATGCTTTAATTTCCGCTGCCTATATACTCTTTGCATGCTTGCTTGAATTGTGTGATGATTGCTTGACTTGTCCTAAGATAGCTAAAATCTGCCAAACTCTAAAATTGGGAAAAGGTTAAGTTTTTAATTGGTCAAGTAGTCTAATTACCCCCCCTCTAGACATACTTCAAGGTCCTACAAGTGGTATCAGAGCTTTGGTCTCCATTTGCTTTGATTTCCATAGCTTTTGGTGGTCATAGCCTTGGTTTCACAACCTAGGAGAGCATGGCGTCTAGCGAGGGAAATTATCACCATAGAGGTCCTTACTTTGATGGTACTAATTTTGCTAGTTGGAAGCATAAGATGAAAATGCATATTCTTGGACATAACCCCACCGTTTGGGCAATTATTTGTATTGGCTTGCAAGGTGAATTCTTTGATGGGAGAGAATCGAACCGTGAAGCGAATGCGGAAGAATTGAAGATGCTGCAATACAACGCTCAAGCCTGTGATATCATCTTCAAAGGATTGTGCCCCGAAGAATTCAATAAAATTAGCCGTCTTGAGAATGCAAAGGAAATTTGGGATACTTTGATTGATAGGCATGAAGGTACCGAATCCGTCAAGGAATCCAAGTTGGATGTGCTCCAAAGTCAGCTTGACAAGTTCAAAATGAAGGATGGTGAAGGTGTCGCTGAAATGTACTCTAGGCTTGCTCTTATCACAAATGAGATTGCCGGCTTAGGGAGTGAAGAGATGACCGACAAATTCATCATCAAGAAAATCCTAAGAGCATTGGATGGAAAGTATGATACCGTGTGCACATTGATCCAAATGATGCCAAACTACAAAAATCTCAAGCCAACGGAAGTCATTGGAAGAATTGTTGCTCATGAGATGTCACTCAAGGATAAGGAGGAACTTCACAACAAGTCAAGTGGTGCTTACAAAGCCTCAAGTGAAGCCCCCACATCATCAAGTGATAAACAAACCCTCAATGAAGAATTGAGCTTAATGGTGAAGAACTTCAACAAATTCTACAAGAGTAGAAGCAAAGAAAGAAGCTCCAAGTCAAGGTCTTATCATGACAAGAGATCTTCTAGTCGACAGTGCAATTGCTACAATTGTGGGAGACCCAGACACTACTCCAATGAGTGTACGACACCCTACAAAAGAAGAGAAGATTCTCCAAAAAGAAGAAGCAAAAGAGAAGAATCACCACCAAGAGAGAGGAGGAGTAGAGATGATCGTTATGAACGAAGACCCTCACGGAGAAGCAAGGATTCGGAAAGGAAGGACAAGTCATCAAGGAGCTACACAAAACGAAGACATCAAGCTCATGTTGGTGAATGGGTATCCGGCTCCGACTCCGACAATCACTCCGAGAGAAGCTATCACTCCGACTCCGAACATACTCAAGATGAAGGTGTTGCCGGTCTAGCACTTGTGTCAACCAACTCCTATGACATATTTGATTCACCAAATGAAGGAATTGGAAGATGCTTCATGGCCAAAGGTCCAAAGGTAACACATCCTGAGTATGTTGATTTCAACAGTGATGAAGATGACTTGCTTGTGGATGATGATTTACTTGTTGACAACTCTAGTGATGAATACTATGATGAAACGTCAATTAATCATGCTAATCAAACAAATGACAGTGATAAGGAGAAAATTGAGCTTCTAACTAAATAACTAAACACTCTTAAGTTGTCTCATGAAACTATCTTCGAAGATCATCGAGAACTTTTAAGGGCTCATGAGAAGTTACGCTTTGAAAAGCTCAATCTTGAGCAAGAGCATGAGTTCTTAAAGGCAATCAATGATGATCTCCGCAAGAAAAGTTCTTCTTACATTGCCAAGCGTTTACTCTTATCTACTTACATGCCTCAAGTCAAGTCTAGTAACAAGTACAGGAAAGATACTTCCTCTAGTAGTAACAATAATAATGTTAAATCCAATGTTGTTGCTTCTAGTAGTTCTCTTGATTCCACTAATGATTCTCTTAGCCAAGTTACACTTGAGCAAGAAAATAGTTTATTGAAGGGAATTATATAGAAAGGTGTTTACAAGAGCCTTGCCGGGAGTAAGCAATTGGAGGAAATTGTACGCAAGCAAGGAAGGCACCGGAAGAATCAAGGTGTTGCTTTTGAACGAAAGTTCAACGCCAATGGAGTTGAATGGGAAGAAGATCAATACCCCAAGACGAAGTTTGTTCCTCAACAAGAGAAGTATGATCCTACTTCCTTCAAGGGGACACAAGCTCAAGATGATCTTCCACCAAAAGACCACAAGAACAAAGGCAAGGACAAGCTTCAAGAAGAGATTGATGCATTTGAAGAAGCACCTAAAGCCTCGTTCAGTTGGGTCCCCAAGACTACGTCAAGTTCTACTTCATCAAGTACAACTACAACTCCAAGGATTCCCATCAAGATGATGTGGATCCCGAAGAAGAAGAACTAGAGAGTTCTTGAGGGTGACTCCGCCAACATTCTTCACTTATATCATTTTGGCAAGAACAAGTGCAATCAACTTTCACATCTTGCACTAGTTCAAGGAGTCACAAACCCTCTTGTTGGTAAGGCAAGGGACAAGGTAACCTAATGTTTTCATGGACATCATCTTGTGTGTGCATCACTCTTTGTCTATGGATATTCTTGTTTGTTCCTTGTGGGACTAACCCATGTAGGCAAGTTGAAAGTGCAACTCACTCCAGAGGATTGCTCCAAATGATCTACATCAACATTGAGCATCTACATCTTCAACACCTACATGAAGTCATCATCGACAAAACCCAAGGTTAGTTCATCCCTCTAAGGGGGGATCTCACATCTAGGGGGAGCTTAACTCAAAAATTGAGTCAAAGAAACTCTAATGGTGTGAACACATTAATGCATTATGTAAAAGTGGTAACCCCACTTGAGCTTAAACGATGAGTATGACCTATGATCAAATGTTCTCATTTGACTCCTAAGTCAATACACTCATATATAGATGACCTAGTCATCGCCAATTGTTTGATAGATGCTAGAATTGATTGTTCATGCTTTGCCACATATTTCAATTGCCATCTTATTGTGTGAGCATGTTGGTGCATATTTTACTCATTCAAGGACATCCACTTGTTGTTTTGATTGTTTGGATTCTATTCTTTGTGCCAAGTGGATGGACAAGAATGCCTAAGAACCTTCTTTAGCTATCTATGCTTTTCTTGTCTCAAACTCTATTCATGCTACATCACAAAATTTGATCAAGTCTGATTCGAATCACTCTCTGTGAGGAGCACTCGGAGTCCCCGATTCGTCATAGACTTAAACTTCCAAAACCTCTTTGTGATTCTCGGTCTGACCGATTCCTCCATTTAGGTCCTACCGAGATTATTAAGTTGATCTGAGTTTTCCATCTCGGTGCAACCGATTTGAACTTTTCAATCACACCGAGTTGCTGTAACTGAACACAGTTATGCATCTCGGTGCCACCGAGTTATTCCACTCGGTCACACCGACAGGGTCGGGCTATATATAGACACAGGCAAAATTTTGGAAATTTCTCCGAAACCCTTCGCTCGCGCAACAGCTCGCTCTGCCATCGTGGTCTCCGGATCGTCTCCTCATCGCCAGCAGCCTCCTGTCGCTGGTCTCCGCCGCCGTCAACGGATTTCGTCCCCGCTGTTGCCGCCGTAGCAAGTCCACCGCCAAGTTAGGGTATGGACTTAATCTTTGTGCTATCCACGTCTGATTCCTGGCACATTGTTTTCATATTGATTCTTGCCACGATTGAAACTCTTCTATCCAGCCAAAGTGGTTCATAGATTAGATGTGATTCAAATTTTTAGGGTTAGGTTTCCGCCGAAACCATCTCAGACCCACCGAGTTGAAAACCTCGGTCTCACCGATTTGGCTTATGCCATTGCACTAGTGACTCTCGGTCTGACCGAGAATTACTAATCGGTGCAACCGATTTGAGGATTCTGTGAAACCCTAGCAGTCTCGGTACCACCAAGCTGAAACTCGGTCCAACCGAGATCATCAGTTTAGGTTCCAAAACTACTTCGGTATCAATGAGTTTGAAAATCGGTGGATCCGAAATGCTTTCTGTGGAAAACTAAGACTGAACTTTTGAGTCATTCTTTTGCAAAAACCTCTGCATTTTGTGATGCTCATCTTTTCTATCTCATCTATAACTCTTCACAGGGTCAGCAGTCAGCTTTTGTAGTATGTCTGATCAAAGTGACAGCCAGAACAGGCCAGAAGAGTAGATGGACTTGAATGAGGGCACTAGTCCCTCAACTTCAGATGAAGGGAGCAGAAGTACTCCTAGCAATTTGCCTAAGGCTGCAACTAGGCAAAGGAGGAAAAGAACTTCAGATTCAGAGGATGAGGACTACAAAGCTGAGGAAGATGAGGCTACTTCCAAGAAAGTGGTGCTCAAGAAGGAATATGGCTGAGCAAAGGATATAAAGCCAGGCATGAAGATTAAAAGGCCTGCAAGAAGGCAACCTATGCCCAAGGCCAGAGCATCAACTCAACTGCTTGAAAATCCTGATCCCAAAGAGCCAGCTGATGAAAGCAAGAAGAGGAAGGAAAGGGTCAAGAAGACCATGGCCAGAGTTGTTGGGCAACCTTCCATGATGGAAGAGGAAGAGCTTTCTGCACCAGCACCAAATGCACCAAAGCTTATGGGTGATGCTATTAAATCTGGGGCTGCAACATCTAAGCCCAAGGAAGCACCCAAAGCTGCCCCCAAGGCCAAGTCTGCACCAAAGAGGAATACTAGGAGTATTCCAGCTGCTGAGAAGAACAAGGCCCCAGTGCCTGAGGTTGCTGAGGAGGAAGATGAAGAAGGACAGGTTCTAAGAAAGCTCAAGCCAAAGCTACCAGACCACAATGATGCCCATCTTGTGGCTGAGGACATGAGAATCAGGAAGGATTCAGGGCTGAGACTGTGGAGAATGGCAGATCCATATGCCACAAGGAGAAGAACTGCTGTTGATTACAGGTTCCATACAAAGGAACAGCAGGACTTCTATGAGACAATCTTATTGGACAAGAAGCCCATAGTTTGTGATATGAGGTGGGTTGACTGGAAATTCATCAAGGAAAATGAACAGCACTATCCTGGAGTGCAAGATAGCTTTGTTGCTTATGGAGTTGCAGATTTTGTTGGGCAAAAGCTCACAAATTGGAATGATGAACTTATCATGCAATTCTACTCCACAACACATTTTTACCCAAATGGAAGAATTGTTTGGATGTCTGAAGGTACAAGGTACCAATCCACTGTAGAAGAATGAGCAAAACTGATAAATGCCCCAAAGGAAAATGATGATGATCTGGATGTATATGCCAAGAAGAAAATGGGACACAATACCATGGCACACATGTACAAGGAGATCCTAGACAAAGCCCTAGAGACTTTCACTTTTGGATCAGTCCATTTTCTGTTGTCAGGGCTGCCTACTATCAATTGGATTCTGAGGCACACTCTGTTGCCCAAGTCAGGTGACCACAACATGATCAGAGGGCATGCCATCAACATGTTGCATGTGTTTGATGTGCCACAGAAGTTCAAAGTCATGAGCCTGATCATTGAAACCATAAAGAGGACTGCAGCAGATCAGAAGAGGAGCTGTGGATATGCACCTCAGATTCAAGAATTGATAAACTCAAATATGGGCACAGGAAAATATCAGTTGGATAAGGAACACTTTCCACTTTATCCAGACTTTGAGGACAATGAGGTTGTCATGAATGGAGATGATCCACAATCAGTTCAAGCTCAGGAGAAGAAGTAGAAGGCAAAGAGGGAGAAGGCTGCCAAGATGCCAACTCAAGAGGAGGCATCTGAATATTCCTTGAAAACCAAACAGGAGCAGCTTGGTTACTTGATAGCATCATCTCTGAGGATTGAGAAGGGGTTGGCCACCCTAACTCAAAACCAGGAGAGCCTGGAAAGAATCATGGAACAAAAATTCTATGATCCAGATGTCAAGGTAACTGAGATTCAGTTAGTTGTGGAGCAGCTGCAGGATGACATGCAGGAGAGGAAGGGCAAGACTACCACCAATGTGTTTGCCAGAGTGCCCAGAGCCTAGAGGTCAGTTGCAGTGCCAGTGATAGACACTAGAGCAATATCTTCAGCACCAGCTGCTGCCTCTTCAGCTCCAGTGCAACCAGCTTCAGCATCAACTCCAGCACCCTCTACATCAACTGAAGCCTTCATCCTTGGAGTTATCAGGACACCACCAACAGAAGATCAAGCCTGAGAGTCGATCTAGCACTATGCATTTTCTATGAACTTTTTGGTAACTTGTTGCCAAAGGGGGAGAAAAATGTATAGATCATATGCTTCGAGAGAGAGTGTTGCTTTTGTTCTCTCTTGCCTTGTTGGTTTAAACTTGTTTGCTTTTTGATTGGTTGAGATACTATGCTTCTGAGACATTGATGATCATGTGTTTGATCATAAGCTACACTTATGCATGCTTGATATTATCCTATCTATCTTATGTGATCACTCACTATGCTTGGTGATGAGTGCATGTATTCATTGTTTATTATTTTGAGCACTCCACCAAGATGTATGTGACATGGAAGAGTAACCCATGAGCCTAATTCATTATGCATTTGCAGTCCAAAGCAAATCTAAAACTATGCACAAATTTAGGGGGAGCTCTTGCTTATCACATACTTCTCAAAGCGACGATGTTATTTAAATTTTATTATCATTTGTCGAAGCTTTGATCTATATGTTGTCATCAGTTACCAAAAAGGGGGAGATTGAAAATGCAACTATCCCTAGGTGGTTTGGGTATTTCATAACAACATATAGCTCATTGAGCTAATGCTATTCCAAGACTATTATTTCAGGAAAGCTCAATGAATGGCATGGCATGGATGATGAAAGTGGATCCCTCAAAATACTAAGGACAAAGGATTGGCTCAAGCTCAAAAGCTCAAGACTCTTCATTTTACATTTTAGTGATCCAAGATCACATTGAGTCTATAGGAAAAGCCAATACTATCAAGAAGGGATGAGGTGTTGCTTAATGAGCCTCTTGCTTCATGTGCTTAGTGATATGCTCCAAAACCCTCAACTACTTTCCCACATCCACAAATGACCTAAACCTAAAGCCAAAATCGGTCACACCAATTCTTTCTATCCGGCGCCACCGATTCCAAAGTCATAGCCACTGCCACAAACCCTAAGAAAATCGGTCTTACCGATAGGGATCTCGGTCTCACCGAGATGGGGTTGCAATCTCTCTGTTTCCCTTCGTAACGTTTCGGTCTAACCGAAGTGAGCGATCGGTCCCACCGAGATTGCAATGTAAACTCTCTGTTTCCTTTTTGTAACATTTCGGTCTCACCGAAAAGAGCAAATCGGTCCCACTGAGTTTACCTGACCAACTCTCTGGAAAGCTTATTACCAAATCGGTCTCACCGAGTTTGTGTAATCGGTCTCACCGAGATTACGTTATGCCCTAACCCTAACCGAATCGGTCTCACCGAGATGCATGTCAGTCCCACCAAAAATCACTAACGGTCACTAGGTTTACTAAATCGGTCCGACTGAGTTTAACAATTCGGTCCCACCGAGTTTGGTAAATTGTGTGTAACAATTAGATTTTGTGTGGAGGCTATATATACCCCTCCACCTCCTCTTCATTCATGGAGAGAGCCATTAGACTAAACCTACACTTCCAACTTACAATTTCTGAGAGAGAACCACCTACTCATGTGTTGAGGCCAAGATATTCCATTCCTACCATATGAATCTTGACCTCTAGCCTTCCCCAAGTTGCTTTCCACTCAAACCCTCTTTCCACCAGATCCAAATCCTATGAGAGAGAGTTGAGTGTTGGGGAGACTATCATTTGAAGCACAAGAGCAAGGAGTTCATCATCAACGCACCATTTGTTACTTCTTGGAGAGTGGTGTCTCCTAGATTGGCTAGGTGTCACTTGGGAGCCTCCGACAAGATTGTGGAGTTGAACCAAGGAGTTTGTAAGGGCAAGAGATCGCCTACTTCGTGAAGATCTACCGCTAGTGAGGCAAGTCCTTCGTGGGCGACGGCCATGGTGGGATAGACAAGGTTGCTACTTCGTGGACCCTTCGTGGGTGGAGCCCTCCGTGGACTCGCGCAGCCGTTACCCTTCGTGGGTTGAAGTCTCCATCAACGTGGATGTACGATAGCACCACCTATCGGAACCACGCCAAAAACATCCGTGTCTCCAATTGCGTTTGAATCCTCCAAACCCTTCCCTTTACTTTCTTGCAAGTTGCATGCTTTAATTTCCGCTGCTATATACTCTTTGCATGCTTGCTTGAATTGTGTGATGATTGCTTGACTTGTCCTAAGATAGCTAAAATTTGCCAAACTCTAAAATTGGGAAAAGGTTAAGTTTTTAATTGGTCAAGTAGTCTAATTACCCCCCCTCTAGACATACTTCAAGGTCCTACAATCGCCCAGTTGGCAAACCAGGCCCTGCCGCCTCCCATGCCCTACTCATCCTCGGAGGAGTCACCGACCTCGGCGGTGCCGGACGTTGGACGGCGGAAAGTAGGACGCGTGGCTGACGGTGCACCCGTCGTCGGTCGCCAGTGTGGCCACCGCTTGTGCGGTCGCGTCCGCATCCGGCTACACCGCTATTGCGTCGCGAGAGGCAACTTGAGCGAGGGCGGCGACCTCGAGATTCATCCCCGAAGACAAGCTCTCCCGCAGAGCGTTCGCATTGCGGTTATGGCGGATGTGGTGCCAGGTAGGAGGACGATGTGCTATGGTGTGGAGGTTAGCTGGGCGTTGCCGCTTTAAGTAGCGCATTCCGGTGAGGCCAAGCGTCCGGGTGCGTCATTAAGTCGCCGAAGTTGGTTTCTCGGGCACCGAGCCTCTTAATGACGACATACGAACGAACGACATTAATGCGGGCAGCTGGCGTCGGCTGGGAATGCACCGCGCGACGGCGCGAGGGATGAGGGTTTTGGTGTGCCAGGGTAGTGAGCTACGGTCGTGGCAATGTTGGAGATGCCCTTTGGTCACATGCGATCCCCGCATGTCATTGAAAAAGCAAGATGACCCGGCATGGTCTCAGGTCCTGAGGATGCAGTTGGTCGCGCTACACCACTCTGCGGACGCGGCGCGGTGCCCCGTGCATCCTCGACGAGCCGGGTGTTGGGGTGTGTTTGGATTGTGGCCAAAGTGCACCTTACCAAAATTTTGGTCATGACCCAAAGATTGGTCTTTGTTTGGATGGTTGCCATTTTTTTGGCATGCCAATGAACTCTAGCCAACTCTAGTTCATTTATCTTGCCAATGTCGGCCAAATCATGGGTAACCAATACCTCAACCAAAATTTTGGCTACCCAATGCTTTGATGGGGCAACCTTGGGCACAAACCAAACATACTGTTGGTCGTGCCACAGCACTAACGCCACCCTTGGCACACTGAAACCGACCGTGTCTAGCGACAATATGAGCGTGTCGCTCATCGCGGTCGCCGTGTCCAGAGGCAGTGCTGGAGCTGTGCCACGTTGTTGGCCCCAATGACCCACATGAATGGTTGTCGGTTCGCGAGGAGGTCGTGGGCCAGCTCCTCCATTGGACTAGTCTGCGCTACGTCGTCCCGACGGGTGTGCCCCACATGTCGGTTTCCCTGTTTTCCCGGCCATATTCGAGCGTCAGTGCTCCACATTGCGCATTAGGCCTTTCACTATGTAGGCCAAGCGAGACAACTTATTGTTTATTTGAGCCGTTCAAGTATAATCATGTGGCGTTTGCTTATTTCTCATTCCTCTCCAAACCTCTTCTCCATCGATCATGTCGCCCTCCGGTCGAGTCTATCCTCCCGCATGCCTCATTTGAACATTCCGCTAGTATCATTCGCATGTACCCACCCTAGTCCTCTTTCAATCGATCTCTGGACCCCGAGATGAAATTGAGAGAGAATGAGTGGGGGCACGTGATACCTAAGGCAGGTTTAAAATTTTGAACCGGTGATCATAGCATCCACAAATCATATATAAAGGGTATTGAATGTTCGTTTCGTTTTTGAACGTACAATATACTCCCTCCTATCCTTTCTAGTTTACATATAAGTTTTATGTGTAGTCAAAGTATCTCTACTTTGATCAAAAAAGTATCAACATTCAACAACGCCCAATCAATATTGTTAGATTCATACGTACTCCTAGATTTGTACTCGAGATGGTTTCCAATTTGTTTTCAACCATGTGAATGTGCTTGTTCTCGCGCATGCTCTTCCTACTAGGATTTTGCCATGTATAGCCAGCCCAATAGTAACTTTTTTAAGCTCCCTGTCCAATAGTACACGTGGAGTACTGACAACATCTGTACTAGAGTATGCAGTGATCATAGTAGTACTCCCTCCTTCCATTTATATAGGGCCTATGTGGAGGTGAGAGATGTGAAAAAGTAAGGGGAGTGAGCTCTAATGCAAGAGCCTAGCTATATACGCATTCCTAGTTAAATACAATAAATATGAAGAAAGAGATAGAGAGGAGATGGAAAAAAGTACTAATACAATAGCCAACCTTATATTTTTTTGTGGGAAATAGCCAACCTTATAGCCCACACTACCGTATGAGTGCATATAATAGATGATGGCTATATATGACATGGTAGTCCCTCATAGCCATCGACTGGCTATATTATTAACCATGCTCTAATGAGTTTTTAAACCGCATTTGACTATTGACCAGATTAATAGTACATGAGATGTATAATGTGAAAATTATATCATTGGAAACTCCTTTCACATACGAATTTGACCGTATGCTTTGTGTAACTTGCATGTCATATATTATTACTCTAACATTTGGTCAAAGTTAGCCTGGAAAAACGCATTAGGCCCTGTATAGTAAATGGAAGGAGGGAGTAGTAGTGGAAGTGGATCCTCTGATGTAGGTATCCCTGCCTTACCCTCCCTTTCGGTCACTAACTGGCGGAGCCCATGCTTTCTAGGCCCCGCATGTCAGTTACTCAATGGGTTCGGCCACGTCAGGGGATCCTCATCCGTAGTATACTCCCTTTGTTTTTATTTACTCCGCATAAAACAAAGGGAGTGGTAGTATAATAAATGACGCGGGCGGGGGAGGGGGGGGACGTTGATTTGCTCTCAACCGCGGTCCCACAAGCGAGCAAAAATGCAAGACGAAGCACGTTCCATTTGGTGAGCGACGTGGAGGGTCCAGCGTGCCGGGCTGCAATGCAAACGCGACAAGAGCGATGTACAATCAAAACCGATTGACCGGTCGTCACCGGAACCACTATTCACACCAGAACCTTCGTTGCTCAGCCTACGCCAGCCATTGCCCTAAAACCACACCTAATATCCAGCCCATTCCCCCACCTTTCGATCCCCTAGCCCGCATCAAGCGTCCCCTAGTTCACCGGAAAGCCATGGTGTGCCGCAAGATCACTTACTCCAATATGCTAACGCCGGAGCGCCGCGCAGAAATCGCGGCGGCGGTCAGCGCCACAGACCTCCGTTCCCAAGCTCGCTTTGGGGCGGGCCAATCCCCGAGTTCTCTGGAGCTAAGCTACAAGGAGGAGGAAGCCGATCCAATGTTCATGGCGGAGGTCGCGGCGCAGAAGGCCCCCGATGAGTATGAGACTATGGACGTCGACTTTGTGCCGGCGTCCGAGTCCCCCATGGTGCAGGCGGACCAGCGGTTCAACATGGCGATACTAAAGGAGGATCGGGAGGCAGAGGCTCAACTCGACACAGAGCGCGCGCATGCCGCTGCCATCGAGGCTCTCCTGCGGGCGGAACCGGATGTCGTGGATGTGAACCGGGCGGTGGAGGCTCAACTTGAGGCGGAGTGCGCGGATGCCGCTGCCATCGAGGCCCTCCTACAGGCGGAACCGGACGTCCTGGACTTGAACCAGACGGCAGAGGCTCGAATCGACGCGGAGCGCGCGGATGCCGCTCTCATCGACGCCCTCCTGCAGGCGGAACCGGACGTCCTGGACATGAACCGGGCGGTGGAGGCTCAGCTCGATGCAGAGCACACGGATGTCGCTGCCATCGAGGCCCTCCTGCAGGCGGAACCGGACGTCCTCGACTTGAACCGGGCTGTGTTCTCGTCCGTGCAGAGTGCCCGCACGCTCCGTGTGAACGAGTAGCTAGAGGCCGATGTCAGGACCCCGACTCAATGCCACATCAATCTAGCATGTAACACCTCATATCGCCTTGCGGCCTCACGCACGGTATCCCCACGGGTGTCGCCTTACCTTTGCCCGGGACCGTTTGCGCATTTTGGCACACGTATATGATGGTGTCGCTAGCATCCATATGATAAAGAGCCCGGGCTGACATGGCTAGTCGTAAACCCAAAGTGGCACTAACTTACAAGGACAGGCATTCATGACCCAACATCGAACGTGTCGGTCATCAGCGAATGAATCCAGGCTGTAGCACTGGGCTAACAGGACTCCGGTGAACCGGGCTGTAGCGGGCTAGCAGGACTCCGGTATTCATTGCGTGACATTTCCCCGAAGGGACAGACACAGGATCGAAGAAGGACACATGCCGGCCTGCCTAAGTGTTCCGGAGCAGTAGCAAGCTACCAGGGCTCAGTGGAAGCACTAGGAGACATTTCCCGGTAAGAGAGGCTACTAAGAATAAACAACTAGATAGTCAGATCCCACACATAGCAATACACATTACACGTACGCCAACATGCAAGTATGTGCTGTACAACATGGCATCACATCATAACTCAACAATCATATAGATAAAGGCTCAGAAGAGCCATTATAGCATTTATTGCAAACAGGGGTCACAAGACCCATCATACAGAGCATACAAGCAACAAGCGGGAGCATTACATGTCTGGGTACAGACATCTACAAATGAAAAAGGCTGAAGAGCCTGACTATCTACAATATCCGATCAAGATCGTAGCTGAGGTACTAGCTACTAGTCGAAGTCCACGAGAACACTAGTAAGACCGAAGTCTCCGCTGCAAAAACATAAATGAAGCAACATGAGTACAAAGGTACTCAGCAAGACTTACATCAGATCCTAGCATACATGCATTTGTGTCAAGGGGGTAATGTGGAGTTTAGTTGCAGCAAGCCAGCTTTGACTCTGTGGCTATCCTGTTCTACGACTACCAGAAACTCTTGAGGTGAGACAACGTACACGAGTCCACCAATCACCATTCAATACACTACCATGGATTCATCCCCGTCTCCCTACGAGAAGGCCATCCATAGCACTCACACTTGTCTTGAGCATTTTAGAGTATCCACTTCAAGTTGTCTATGTACCATGTAAGCATCCAAGAAGTCCATAACCGCGGACCCGGCTATTCGAATAGATCATGTTAACCCTGCAGGGGTGTACTTCTTCACACACGCTCTCGCCACTTACCGCCATGTACACGTCATGTATCTCGGCAACCTTCAAGCGGAAGCCTGGCGAGGGTGTCGGCCACGACCTGACTAACCACACAAGACTCTAGTCCAGGTTTATCGCCTATTCGGGTTCCATCCGCAAGGAGATCCGGCCGGGGTGTCACTCACGGCCCCAAACGATGTGAGCAGGGTTCCCAAGCCCACCATCCGGGTGCCACTTGGTACACCGTGCCACGTGTGCCTAGTCTGTCCCAAGCCCACCCTGCCGGGTGCCACTTGGTAGAAAAATAGCACTACCTACAAACACCAGAAACTAGTTGCGACTCCTAGACAGAGATCAAGTTGGCTAATAAGTCGAGAGGGGTCGAGTTACCGGAACCCAATGTGTGGTAGTATCGAGTCATTGGACAACATACATAGAACTCAGTGCTTAAGGACGGTTCTAATGAGACAACCCACCATGTACTCCTACATGGCCTCTCACCGCTACCTTTACCAAATCGTGTTCACACACTTCACTCTCAGCATCAGAACATATCGTGACACTCCAATTCATTCCCAATGAATCAGACCTGACACAACTCTAAGCAATAGCAGGCATAGCATGGTAGGAACACATCAGTGGCTTCAATCAACTCCTACACATGCTAGTGGGTTTCAACTATTTACTGTGGCAATGACAGGTCATGCAGAGGAATGGGTTCAACTACCGCAGCACAAAGTAGCAGATGAATCGTTGTTGTCCTAATGCAATAACTGAGAGCAGGAGCGAGAGAGTAGGGTTTTATCGAAATGAACAAGGGGGTTTGCTTGCCTGGTAAATCAACAAGGGAGGCACTGCTTCATAGATAGGCACTCTGGAACAGACTCCGGAGCAGGACCTATCGAGAAGGAACAGTGTCGGCAATCAAAACACAATCATATGCAACAATATGATGCATGAACATGGCATGTAGATGTGATGCTGTTTGGGCTAATGCAACTGGTAATCATTTGGTTTGAAGTCCATTTGAACCAAAGGTTCAAATGCATCTCCAAATTAAGCTCCTATATATGCCATAATGTGTTTTCTCATATTCAGCATGTATAAGTTGGTTTGTCATGCATGAAACTAGTACAGATGGAAAGATTGCATTTCTCTGATAATTTTTCATATATAAATTATTTTAATCTGAGCTACGGTTGAATTGTTATGAATTTTTGAAGTTTAAAACAATTTCTGGAATTTTCTGATTAATTTTACATCCAGAAATCATATTATTGCGCCAGCATGACGTCAGCACGACGTCAGCGGTCAACTGGGCTGGTCTGGGTCAAACCTGACGTGTGGGGTCCACACGTCAGTGACAGGGGGGTTTAACAGAGGTTAGTTTAATCCTAATTAAGAGTTAGTGGCGCTGGGGCCCACTGTCAGTGTCACCGTTAGTTAACAAGTTAATTAGTTGCTAAACTAATCCTAAACTAAAAATTAGCAGGGCCGGGCCCCACCTGTCATTGACCCACACGGGTCAAATCTGGGTCAACAGGGGGTCTAACCCGGTCAACTCGCCGGCGTTTAGCCGCCGGCGAGGCCCGAGACGGCGGAACACCGCGGAAATCACCCACAGGGCTCCGTTCGAGGCGTGTTTAGGCTCTTCGAAGAGCTGGCGATGCGGCGCGTCGAGCAGTGCCCTCGGCCAGAGCTGGGGTGGCCGAGAACAACGTCGGCGACCACGTTTGCGGCCGCCGGAGTTCGGCTGTGTTCAGGGGCGCGGCTGCAGCGTGCTAACGCGCGAACTAAAACGCTAGCGGGGCACTACGAGGTGCGGCGAGAGTGCTAGGTGCACTGGCGTGGCCAAAGGGTCGCCGGAGCAACGCCGGCGACAAGCTCGAGCGGAGGCAAGCTTCGGCCATGGCGGAACTGAGGCCTAGACGGCGTAAACGCGAGGATGAGGAGAGGGGTTCGAAGCAGAGGCTCACGAGGAGGTCGATGGGCTGGTCAGCTTGCTCGGGGAAGGCCGGAGCAGAGCAGGGCGGCGAAGACGATCTCGGACGGCCGAGGTTGAAGACGAGGACGGTGCAGGCGCTGTGGTGCGTCCCCGGTTGCGTGGGGCATCGAGGAAGAAGACGGAGCCGAGGCGGTTCTCTTAGACACGCTGGTGCGACTAGGGAGGGCTGGTGGCCATGGCGACGGTGAGCGATGGTGGCGGCAGCGCTCGGGTGCGCTCGGGGAAGAGAGAACCAGGGAGGAGGGAGAGCGAGAGGGAGTGAGGGCGGTGCGGGGCAGCGCGTGGCGACGTTCCGGACGTCCAGGCGTCGAGGGGGAGGACAGGCAGGCAGGTGCCGTGGCGGCACGGCGGTGCGCACGCGTCGGCCGCACGCCCCTGGCCTCCTGGCGGGAGGTGGAGGACGACTGGCACTAGCCAGTCGGCTGGGCCGGCCAGCTGGGCCGCACAGTGCCAGGCCTCAGGTGAGCACAGGTAGGCATTTTTTTCTAATTTTGTTTTCTTTTCTACTTTTCTGGCATTTGTTTGGTTTAATAAAAATACTAAACCATTTTATTTGCTTATGCCATTTTTTTGTAGGGGCTAATGGTATTATTCCAGAGCTCCTCAACAAAAGGCACAATTTTTGGACATATATTAATATATATAACTAATATATTTCCAATGCAAATATTTATCGAATTAATCCAAATGGCCAAAATAAATATCCATGAGCTCCTAAAATATTGTTTTGATTTTTATCTCTGTCCAATATTTTCAGGGAGCAACATGAGCATTTTCTTGGACCCTTTTTGGAGAAATTTTTATTTGGGTCATTTTCAAAAATGATTCTGAGGGTTCCACCAATCCTCATTTCAAATTTAAATGAAATTTAAACATGATGCACAAATGACTAGCTAGTCTAGGTCATACCAGACTAGGGATGTGACAACTCGCCCCCACTTGAAAAAATCTCGTCCCGAGATTCAGGGGCCGACGGAAAGAAAGCGGGGTACTCCAGTCGAAGACGATCTTCTCGCTCCCAAGTAGGTTCTCTCTCGGAATGATGAGACCACTGAACTTTGAGAAACTTGATGTTCTGACGTCGAGTGACACGCTCTGCTTGATCAAGAATGCGAACCGGGTACTCTCGGTATGTGAGGTTATCTTGGAGATCAAGCGTTTCGTGGTCCACTCCGCGGATGGGATCCGAGAAGCAACGCCTGAGTTGAGAGACGTGGAAGACATCATGAACTCGAGAAAGATGTGGGGGTAGTTCCAATTGGTAGGCAACCTCTCCTCGTTTAGCGAGAATGCGAAAAGGACCAATGTAACGAGGAGCCAACTTGCCCTTGATACCGAAACGATGGGTACCCTTCAAAGGAGTAACCCGAAGGTAAGCCTTATCGCCAACTTCATAAGTCATATCCTTATGATGACGATCATACTGACTCTTTTGACGAGACTGGGCTGTTTTCAAATTCTCACGAATGATGCGAACTTGCTCTTCTGCCTCCTGGATCATGTCCGGTCCAAAGAATTGTCTTTCACCGGTTTCTGACCAGTTCAAAGGTGTTCGACATCTTCGTCCATAGAGAACCTCAAAAGGAGCTTTCTTGAGGCTGGATTGATAGCTATTGTTATAAGCAAACTCGGCAAAAGGAAGACATTTCTCCCAATCCATACCGAATGAGATAACGCAAGCTCTGAGCATGTCTTCGAGAATTTGATTGACCCGTTCCACCTGACCACTCGACTGAGGGTGGAAAGCGGTACTGAAGGAAAGATGGGTTCCCATGGCATTTTGGAAACTCCCCCAGAAATGAGAAGTGAAAAGACTGCCACGGCCTGAATTGATCTCTAGTGGAACACCACGAAGTGATACTATTCGAGAAATATATAAGTCAGCGAGCTGACTAGCAGTGATACTCTCTCGAACAGGTAGGAAGTGCGCCACTTTGGAGAGACGATCAATGACTACGAAGATAGCATTATTCCCTTTCTTGGTCCTGGGAAAGCCGGTGATGAAGTCCATACCAACTTTATCCCATTTCCATTCAGGAATAGCTAAAGGCTGAAGGGTGCCAGCAGGTCTTTGATGCTCTGCCTTAACGCGACGACAAACGTCACATTTAGCAATGAACTCAGCGATTTCTCTCTTCATCCTAGTCCACCAGAACCTCTGGCGTAGATCCTGATACATCTTAGTACTACCGGGATGAATTGTGAGAGGAGATTCATGCGCCTCCTTAAGAATCAACTGCCGAAGATGTTGCTTCTTGGGAACCACCAAGCGATTCTCAAAGAAAACAACACCACGATCATCCATAGAGAAACATCCGCCAACTCCCTTCTTAATGTTTCTCTTGATCCGGGTAATCCCCGTATCATGCTTCTGGGCTTCTATGATAAGGTCCACAAGGGTAGGTTTCGCCACCAAGGTAGAAAGAAATCCGTGAGGAGCAATGTGAAGATTAAGCTTACAGAATTCCTCATGGAGAAGTGGTTGGCCTTGCTGCAACATGAGATTGTTGCAATAGGATTTACGGCTTAGAGCATCAGCCATGACATTGGCTTTGCCTGGGGTGTAGGTAATCCCTAGATCATAATCTGTGATCAACTCCAACCAACGTCTTTGCCTAAGGTTCAGATCTGGGTGGGTGAAGATATACTTGAGACTCTGGTGATCGGTGTAGATCTCGCAACGTTTACCAAGAAGGTAATGTCGCCAGGTCTTGAGTACATAGACTACGGCTGCAAGCTCTAGATCATGTGTAGGATAATTCTCCTCATGTGGATGCAACTGTCGAGATGCATAGGCAATCACATGACGATCCTGCATAAGAATGCAACCTAGTCCCTGTCGTGAGGCGTCGCAGTAGATAATAAAGTCTTTAGTGAAATCTGGTGGCACAAGTATGGGAGCAGAAGTCAGGCGTCTTTTCAGTTCCTGAAAACTGTACTCACACTGTGGGGACCACTCGAACTTTTTATCTTTCTTGAGAAGTTCCGTGAGGGGTTTGGCTACTTTGGAGAAATTTTCAACAAAGCGGCGACAATAGCTGGCTAAACCAAGGAAACTCCTAACTTGTTTAACGGTCTCAGGTGGAGTCCAATCAAGAACAACCTGAACTCTCTCGGGATTGACAGCAATGCCCTTACCCGAGATTACGTGGCCTAGGTAGGTCACTTCTGGCAACCAAAATTCACACTTGGAGAACTTGGCATAAAGGCTGTGCTCTCTGAGTTTTTCTAACACAAGTCTAAGATGTTCAGCATGCTCTTCCTTGTTCTTCGAGTAAATAAGAATATCATCGAGGTAAACCACGACGAACTTATCTAAGTACTCCATGAAGATCGAGTTCATCAGGCGGGAGAAAGTAGCTGGAGCGTTGGTTAGACCAAAGGATATGACGGTGTACTCGTACTGGCCATAACGAGTAACAAAAGCTGTCTTAGGAATGTACCCATTTTTGATTTTGATTTGGTGGTATCCTAACCTCAAATCCATCTTGGAGAAGACTGAGGATCCAGCGAGCTGATCATACAGGTCGTTGATCCTAGGGAGCGGATACTTATTCTTTATCGTGACCAAATTAACGGGACGATAATCTACAACCATCCGGTCCGTACCATCCTTCTTCTTGACGAAGAGAACGGGGCAAGCCCAAGGAGAAGAACTAGGACGGATGAAACCCTTTTGCAAGGACTCATCAAGTTGTTTCTTAAGCTCGGCTAGTTCTAAGGGTGCCATCTTGTAAGGTCTCCTGGAGATTGGAGCAGTTCCTGGAATAAGATCTATGACGAACTCTACATCTCTGTCAGGTGGAACACCTGGCAGTTCCTCTGGAAAGACATCCGGAAAGTCACGGACTACCGGGATATCTTCAAGGTCTGGAAGAGGGCTGGCATTAAGAGAATAGAGTTGACGCCTTGCAACTCTAGTGGAGACAGTGACTATCTTGCCAGATGGGTGTGTAAGCTGAACAGATCTTGTGTAACAATCAATCTTGGCATGATGAGCTGTCATCCAGTCCATACCCAAGATGATGTTAATATCTGAGGACTTGAGGGCTACAAGTGATGCAAGGAATACAAGTCTGTCAACAAGGATTTCATTACCATGGCTTACACTAGAGGTTTGCCATTTGGATCCAGGAGTTAGGATGACTAGCAGAGTTGGCATATCACAAAATGACATGTTGTGCAAGTTAGCATAGCTTTCAGAAATGAAGGAGTGAGATGCTCCAGTATCGAATAGAACTGATGCTGGGTGACAATTGACAAGGAGTGTACCAAGAACGACATCCGGATCATCATGAGCGTCTTTGGCTGAGACGTGATGCACACGTCCACGTTCAGTGGGGGCTGACTTAACACCGATCATCTTGCGTGATGGCTTAACACAGCCAACAGTCTTCTCGGCCTTGGGTGGAGCATAACTAGGCTGAGAGCAGTCACGTGCATAGTGTCCTGGCTTCCCGCATGTGAAGCAAGTCCCTGAGGTTGGACGTGGACCCGCACTAACAAGCGGTCTGCCAGTAGGCCTGGGTGGAACATATGACTGAGCTAGGGAAGACACCACATGGAATGGCCTCGGTGTATAACCGGAAGGAAGAGCGGAGTTTGGAACCCAAATCCGGCGCTTCTGGGAACTAGAGCCAGAGGAAGATCCCAAATTACGGGTGTGCTTACGGAACTCCTCGTAAGTGAGCTGAGCTGTCTCTGCATTGATGGCCTTGTTCACAAGGGCTTGGAATGTATCACAATGATGCAGGTGGAGATCACGGCGCAACTTGGGGTTGAGACCCTTTCGGAACCTAGCCTGCTTCTTGGCGTCCGTGGACACTTCTTCTGTGGCATAACGGGCGAGGTTCTCGAACTCTCTGCTGTAAGCATCAACAGCCATCTTATTCTGGGTGAGACTACAGAACTCTTCTCTCTTGCGATCAAGGAGGGCCTGGGGAATGTGATGCTCGCGAAAAGCCTCAGTGAAATCCTTCCAGGTAGGAATCTGGCCAGCTGGAAGCAAAGTCTCATAGTTCTGCCACCAAAGACTAGCAGGACCTTCCAGGTGGTATGTGGCATAAGTGACCTTGTCATCTTCAGCTACGCTCACGGAACGCAGCTTATGAGTGATGCTACGGAGCCAGTCATCTGCATCGAGTGGCTCGATGGAATGATGAAAGGTGGGGGGATGCAAACGAATGAAATCATGAATGGTAGCAGACCCTTTGAACTGATGTGCAGTGTTCTCCTCGATACGTGCCAACAAACGGTTAGACTCACGCTTGTTCCTCTCCATCTCTAGCATGAACTCGGTCAACGAAGGCTGGTCGGGAGGATCCTCATCCCTACCATCTCCGTGGTTCTGGCTACGAGCAACTGAACTTTGCTTAGCTGATGACATCCTGAGAAACGAAACCAAGGACGGAATCAGCATCAACTATAGACTGTAGAATGTAGGACAAGGAATTAGTATCTCTCGAACTCCTAGGGAAATTCCGGCAGCATAACGGCAGTAAAATGCTCAGAATGAGACATCCTACTAAAAATGGGGTAGTACAACAACTCAACATCACCACTCAAGGTTCTGGGATAGTACTAAACAGACTACACCGGAAGTACTCGAAACTGGGGTATGACTCTGATCAACCAATCCTATGGGACTACGGAGTAGTAACACGTGATCCTGATAGACGGAAGAGAAGCCTAGTTCCTTAATCCCGTCGGAAAGATAGGATGACTCAGATCAGAAGGTCATGAGGTTTAAGGAGTAAAAAGAGCCTTACGTTCCAATCCACAATCAATTCCCTTACATAACTAAAGATTTTCTAGACTCAACTTCGACCAGTTTGGCTTGGTAATCCTACAGGCAGTCAAGCTCTGATACCAGCGCTGTCAGGACCCCGACTCAATGCCACATCGATCTAGCATGTAACACCTCATATCGCCTTGCGGCCTCACGCACGGTATCCCCACGGGTGTCGCCTTACCTTTGCCCGGGACCGTTTGCGCATTTTGGCACACGTATATGATGGTGTCGCTAGCATCCATATGATAAAGAGCCCGGGCTGACATGGCTAGTCGTAAACCCAAAGTGGCACTAACTTACAGGGACAGGAATTCATGACCCAACATCGAACGTGTCGGTCATCAGCGAATGAATCCAGGCTGTAGCACTGGGCTAACAGGACTCCGGTGAACCGGGCTGTAGCGGGCTAGCAGGACTCCGGTATTCATCGCGTGACATTTCCCCGAAGGGACAGACACAGGATCGAAGAAGGACACATGCCGGCCTGCCTAAGTGTTCCGGAGCAGTAGCAAGCTACCAGGGCTCAGTGGAAGCTCTAGGAGACATTTCCCGGTAAGAGAGGCTACTAAGAATAAACAACTAGATAGTCAGATCCCACACATAGCAATACACATTACACGTACGCATAACATGCAAGTATGTGCTGTACAACATGGCATCACATCATAACTCAACAATCATATAGATAAAGGCTCAGAAGAGCCATTATAGCATTTATTGCAAACAGGGGTCACAAGACCCATCATACAGAGCATACAAGCAACAAGCGGGAGCATTACATGTCTGGGTACAGACATCTACAAATGAAAAAGGCTGAAGAGCCTGACTATCTACAATATCCGATCAAGATCGTAGCTGAGGTACTAGCTACTAGTCGAAGTCCACGAGAACACTAGTAAGACCGAAGTCTCCGCTGCAAAACCATAAATGAAGCAACATGAGTACAAAGGTACTCAGCAAGACTTACATCAGATCCTAGCATACATGCATTTGTGTCAAGGGGGTAATGTGGAGTTTAGTTGCAGCAAGCCAGCTTTGACTCTGTGGCTATCCTGTTCTACGACTACCAGAAACTCTTGAGGTGAGACAACGTACACGAGTCCACCAATCACCATTCAATACACTACCATGGATTCATCCCCGTCTCCCTACGAGAAGGCCATCCATAGCACTCACACTTGTCTTGAGCATTTTAGAGTATCCACTTCAAGTTGTCTATGTACCATGTAAGCATCCAAGAAGTCCATAACCGCGGACCTGGCTACTCGAATAGATCATGTTAACCCTGCAGGGGTGTACTTCTTCACACACGCTCTCTCCACTTACCGCCATGTACACGTCATGTATCTCGGCAACCTTCAAGCGGAAGCCTGGCGAGGGTGTCGGCCACGACCTGACTAACCACACAAGACTCTAGTCCAGGTTTATCGCCTATTCGGGTTCCATCCGCAAGGAGATCCGGCCGGGGTGTCACTCACGGCCCCAAACGATGTGAGCAGGGTTCCCAAGCCCACCATCCGGGTGCCACTTGGTACACCGTGCCACGTGTGCCTAGTCTGTCCCAAGCCCACCCTGCCGGGTGCCACTTGGTAGAAAAATAGCACTACCTACAAACACCAGAAACTAGTTGCGACTCCCGGACAGAGATCAAGTTGGCTAATAAGTCGAGAGGGGTCGAGTTACCGGAACCCAATGTGTGGTAGTATCGAGTCATTGGACAACATACATAGAACTCAGTGCTTAAGGACGGTTCCAATGAGACAACCCACCATGTACTCCTACATGGCCTCTCACCGCTACCTTTACCAAATCGTGTTCACACACTTCACTCTCAGCATCAGAACATATCGTGACACTCCAATTCATTCCCAATGAATCAGACCTGACACAACTCTAAGCAATAGCAGGCATAGCATGGTAGGAACACATCAGTGGCTTCAATCAACTCCTACACATGCTAGTGGGTTTCAACTATTTACTGTGGCAATGACAGGTCATGCAAAGGAATGGGTTCAACTACCGCAGCACAAAGTAGCAGATGAATCGTTGTTGTCCTAATGCAATAACTGAGAGCAGGAGCGAGAGAGTAGGGTTTTATCGAAATGAACAAGGGGGTTTGCTTGCCTGGTAAATCAACAAGGGAGGCACTGCTTCATAGATAGGCACTCTGGAACAGACTCCGGAGCAAGACCTATCGAGAAGGAACAGTGTCGGCAATCAAAACACAATCATATGCAACAATATGATGCATGAACATGGCATGTAGATGTGATGTTGTTTGGGCTAATGCAACTGGTAATCATTTGGTTTGAAGTCCATTTGAACCAAAGGTTCAAATGCATCTCCAAATTAAGCTCCTATATATGCCATAATGTGTTTTCTCATATTCAGCATGTATAAGTTGGTTTGTCATGCATGAAACTAGTACAGATGGAAAGATTGCATTTTTCTGATAATTTTTCATATATAAATTATTTTAATCTGAGCTACGGTTGAATTGTTATGAATTTTTGAAGTTTAAAACAATTTCTGGAATTTTCTGATTAATTTTACATCCAGAAATCATATTATTGCGCCAGCATGACGTCAGCACGACGTCAGCGGTCAACTGGGCTGGTCTAGGTCAAACCTGACGTGTGGGGTCCACACGTCAGTGACAGGGGGGTTTAACAGAGGTTAGTTTAATCCTAATTAAGAGTTAGTGGCGCTGGGGCCCACTGTCAGTGTCACCGTTAGTTAACAAGTTAATTAGTTGCTAAACTAATCCTAAACTAAAAATTAGCAGGGCCGAGCCCCACCTGTCATTGACCCACACGGGTCAAATCTGGGTCAACAGGGGGTCTAACCCGGTCAACTCGCCGGCCTTTAGCCGCCGGCGAGGCCCGAGACGGCGGAACGCCGCGGAAATCACCCACAGGGCTCCGTTCGAGGCGTGTTTAGGCTCTTCGAAGAGCTGGCGATGCGGCGCGTCGAGCAGTGCCCTCGGCCAGAGCTGGGGTGGCCGAGAACGACGTCGGCGACCACGTTTGCGGCCGCCGGAGTTCGGCTGTGTTCAGGGGCGCGGCTGCAGCGTGCTAACGCGCGAACTAAAACGCTAGCGGGGCACTACGAGGTGCGGCGAGAGTGCTAGGTGCACTGGCGTGGCCAAAGGGTCGCCGGAGCAACGCCGGCGACAAGCTCGAGCGGAGGCGAGCTTCGGCCATGGCAGAACTGAGGCCTAGACGGCGTAAACACGAGGAGGAGGAGAGGGGTTCGAAGCAGAGGCTCACGAGGAGGTCGATGGGCTGGTCAGCTTGCTCGGGGAAGGCCGGAGCAGAGCAGGGCGGCGAAGACGATCTCGGACGGCCGAGGTTGAAGACGAGGACGGTGCAGGCGCTGTGGTGCGTCCCCGGTTGCGTGGGGCATCGAGGAAGAAGACGGAGCCGAGGCGGTTCTCTTAGACACGCTGGTGCGACTAGGGAGGGCTGGTGGCCATGGCGACGGTGAGCGATGGCGGCGGCAGCGCTCGGGTGCGCTCGGGGAAGAGAGAACCAGGGAGGAGGGAGAGCGAGAGGGAGTGAGAGCGGTGCGGGGCAGCGCGTGGCGACGTTCCGGACGTCCAGGCGTCGAGGGGGAGGACAGGCAGGCAGGTGCCGTGGCGGCACGGCGGTGCACACGCGTCGGCCGCACGCCCCTGGCCTCCTGGCGGGAGGTGGAGGACGACTGGCACTAGCCAGTCGGCTGGGCCAGCCAGCTGGGCCGCACAGTGCCAGGCCTCAGGTGAGCATAGGTAGGCATTTTTTTCTAATTTTGTTTTCTTTTCTACTTTTCTGGCATTTGTTTGGTTTAATAAAAATACTAAACCATTTTATTTGCTTATGCCATTTTTTTGTAGGGGCTAATGGTATTATTCCAGAGCTCCTCAACAAAAGGCACAATTTTTGGACATATATTAATATATATAACTAATATATTTCCAATGCAAATATTTATCAAATTAATCCAAATGGCCAAAATAAATATCCATGAGCTCCTAAAATATTGTTTTGATTTTTATCTCTGTCCAATATTTTCAGGGAGCAACATGAGCATTTTCTTGGACCCTTTTTGGAGAAATTTTTATTTGGGTCATTTTCAAAAATGATTCTGAGGGTTCCACCAATCCTCATTTCAAATTTAAATGAAATTTAAACATGATGCACAAATGACTAGCTAGTCTAGGTCATACCAGACTAGGGATGTGACAGCCGAGGACAACCACGGTGCGGAGACACACGTCGACAGCTACGACTGGTTCGCGCCGGCAGCCAAAGACGACGAGGCCGTCTCGTTTCACGAGCAGTGATAGTTTTTCTTTATGTTGTTGTTTTTATGGATCTTTTGCTGTGTAAAAACATATATTTGTTATGCAAGTCGCCTGACTTGTAATTCTTCCAATCTGGTTAAACTGCATGTGCTAGTCTGCTTAGCTTATACATCATACCTGTTAATGTGACATGCCTTCCTGTATTTAGTACATAGTACATCTGTCTATTAAGCATGTCCTTACATAAAACTATTGTTTTTTTGTATCCCACATCAATCAATATGAGGAGACACCTTTAGTATATGCAGCACGATATTAGTTGCATCTTTCATATGATTTATAGCATGCGCTGCTTCTAATTTGTTGAAATTCCATTCATGATGGGACGCTTTTAACTTGGCAGAGTCATATTGGTTACATCTTTCATGTGGTGTCTAGCTTGCATTGCTTCTTATTTCTTGGAATGGTTTCTGCTTAGTTTACACAAACAGTTGTGAACATGACATGCCGTCCTGTTTTTCGTACATATTCCATCCTGGTATCATGTGTTTGCCTTACATCAAAGTAGTGATTGTCAGTATCATGCATGAATGAGTTCTGAAGAGAGAATTTTATTGCTTTTTCTTTTCGGTTTTACTTGACAATTCAAAATCAATAAAGCAGAAGGAAGTTAGCAAGGCAGCGGATAAAGGTGCTCCTTTTGAACGGAGGGCCTCTACAGTTTCTACTCCTCCACACCCCCAAGATGATTTCCAAGACAACACATGCATAGACACTCAACAAAGCTGTGTTTATGATGAGCACGTCTCCCCTAGTGCACCATCACCGGTGCTCCCTCTAACTTGGCACTGTTATATGTGGTTGCATGTTATGTGTGATGTCTAGCTTGTATTGCTTCTAATTTTGTTGAATTCCATCTGCTTACTTTACACATTATACTTGAATAAGACACGTGTTCCTGTTTCTAGAACACACAATATCTGTCTATCACACCATGTTCTTACATCAAATTACTATTGTTGTGTAACCTGCAACGATCACTTATCATAAGACACGTTTGACTTCAGAGTGTGATATAGGTTACATCTCGCATTCTTTTCTAGCTTGTACTACTAATTTGTTGAAATAACACTTATGACTAGACAGTTTTAACTTGGTAGAGTGATATTCGTTGCATCTTTCATATGGTGTCTAGCTTTCATTGCTTCTAATTTGTTGAAATGCCTTCTCCTTAGTTTACACATCATAAGCTATGAATATGCAATGCCGTGAATATGCAATGGCACTAATGACAAGAGACCTCTAACATGGTAGTGTGATGTTGTTTGCATCTTGCATATGATTTATTTCTTGTACTGCTTCACATTTGTTTAAACGCCATTTATGATGAGACACTGTTAACTTGGCAGAGCGATATTTGTAGCATCTTTCATATGGTGTCTACCTTCCATTGCATTGCTTCTTATTTGGTGAAATGTCTTCTGCTTAGTTTACACATCATAGTTCTGGTTATCTCTTCCGTCCTATTTTTTGTACACATTACATCCTCCTATCATGTGGTTGTCTAACATCAAAGTTCAGTTCGTCTGCATCACGCATCAATTTGTTCTGAAGAACTAAATTGTTATTCGTTTTCTTGTCGGCTTGACTTAACATGGCATAGAGAAAGAGAAAGAGGAAGAAACATAGAATGGCAGGGAATGAGAAGCAGATGAATCCTGCAGATTCTGCTGGTACTGATGGTGCAATAGAAGGTCAAAGTCCAGCGGAAAATTCTACAAACAGGGCATCCCATGCTACACGAGCTGCAAAAAAATCCAAACAGAAACAAATAGCTGCCACCAAACAAGCAGAGACAACCCTAGTTCTTGCAACACCTACCACAGTACTACCAGCTGCACAAGTTACTCGTGCGTCAACTAAGCTAGCAGCACGTTCCCAAGCTCCCTTGCCACCTGGCACTAATTCCCAAGCACTCTTGACAGAAGACGAGTTGGCAATATCAGATGAACCTTGTGAGCTTCAACAGCAAGAAGGTAGTTGCTGGAGTCAAGTTACAGTTGCATGCTTCTTTATATGTAGTCTCATAGTTTGATGTACACTAACACTTCCTATGTTAGTTGTTGGACTAGCACCTAGGCGCAAGAGGAAACAAACATCAGGGATAATGCTCGATAGGTTAACTAAATCTAGAGGAGGAAGAATGGAGATCCGTTTTGAGGTAGGTTTAAAAAGGCCACATGATGCTACAGAGTCAGCCAAGTTAGTATCAGAGGCAGCGGTTGCCGTTAGGTGTCATGTATGTATCCTCCCACATGGATTCAGTACAAGAATGACAAAGACGAAACCCAGTTCAACACCTTCCTCGAACATTTATCTATAAGTATGGTTATGTATGGAAACTAGTAATATCGTCTTGCTCTGTCCCATACTTTCTAGGTTGCTGATAATGAGACTCCCATAATTTTCAACAGATGAGGTTCAAGTTGGATAACCAAGATGATGCAACCAGACAAGCTTGCACCATGTTTTCAAGTCTACTCTGCGACAGCATTGGTATAACTTGAGGAAATCTCACTTTGAAGGCAAGGCTAACAGTGAACTTTCCCAAACATCTCTAGTGGAAAATATATCGGATGAAGACTGGAGGGGCCTTGTTAAACACTGGTCTGATCCGAAGTATCAGGTACATTATATATATGTCATCAGATCACATGTTGAAGTCCTATTTACGCATGTGCTACACAAATCTATCTTCTTGTAGGTGAACTGTTCAAAGAACAAGGCCAACCATACGAAAGTGAAATTCCAACAGACGATAGGATCTCGTAGCTATATTGCACACTGCGAGGCTCTTCTAATTAGCTGCTGTTTCACTCTTTTTGCTGTACCATATTATCAGATCTATATTGGCTTGTTCGAAATGCAGAGGAAAGCCCACAAGGACCAAAAAGTACCTGAACCAAATGCCGTGGAAATCTTCAAGGACTGTCACACCAGCAAGAAGAAGGGCATGACTACACCAGTCAAAGCTGCTGTTGTAAGTCCTTAATCCTCATGCCTTTTAACTACTACTTACTCTGACTTGTGCCTTGAACTGCATGGTTTGCAGCCAATGTCTATTACTCTTTTCAATTTTATACACAATTGTCTTAGCGTATCATTGCACCTTACAAGGTTTAAAAGAGAGGAGTGATGTTCCTTTGATCTTGACCCGTAATCTAGTTCCATGCTGGACTTGCCCACACAATGTTACAATTGCATGTTTGTCTGTTCTCAGTTGTTTTGTGATATGAATGATGTCATACTATGCTTACCGTATTATAAACTTCGTCTCTTTATCCTTAGCCCTCAATACAATGTGAAGAAATAGACAATACATTAGCGATGGTACATGGTCATATATTTGGAACCTGGTTTTATTATGTACTTTGCAATAAAATACAACTAATATTTTACATGGGTTCACCAGAATAAGTTCTGTATATAGAGCAAAGCTATTTTGTTTGGTTTTGCTGCCTCCTTAATATCTTCTGTTCTGGTACTACTAATGTAAAAACTCAACTTTTCAGCGAGCTATGGAAAAATGGTGGAACCGCCACCTTTTGAAGGTGGCGAGGCAACTATAACCGCAATGTCAGCTCTTGCTACAGTGGGTCAGTACCTGTCCACTAACAGTGCCAAAAGCACGTTCCTGCGTAATACTGGGATGGTTGTTAAGTCAATCTCGTCCAAACTGCCTCATATCAAGATATGCAAGCTCAAAGCAATGTTGTATCTGCGCTCTAGACACAAGTCCATTCCCTAATAGAGACCCTTTGTGAAACAAGTAGAGACATTGTTCGATGTCGTCAAGATATGCATGGTTTTGAAACCATACTATCAGACATTTGCTATGTTGTTCAGGATCCTAGGGGAAATGAAGGCGAGGGTTATGGTGCTCCATCAGACAATACAGCATGAAAACGTAACAGTCAGTTCAATGAACCGAGCTTCTGAACTTCTGGTGGTGCATTTATCTGCTAGACTGTTAAGTTTTATGCCAACCTTCCTTTTGTTATATAGTTGTAATTTGTTTTGGTGCGATACAAAATTTATTCTTAACGTGCAGCCACCGGCTGAAGAAAACAACAAGCCATTTTTGTATAGTGTAGGGTGTTCCCTATATTTGCACTGGTGGCGATCTTTGATGCCGAGTGGATATAATCTATGCAATTGCCTTAATAGCCTAGCGTTAGTTTCGGCATTATTTATTTCCTAGTCTTCTTTTTCCCTGGTTTGCTAGTGGCCGCAACAACCATGGGCCATATACGGGCCATAGGATCCATGGGTCTCCTATGGGCCATCGATAAATGGGCCTCCAACAGATCCGTAGAATCGGTGGGCCTCGGGCCGTCGGATAAATGGGTCTACATGGGCCGTAAACGAGCGTAATTGGTATCGGCCCAGCAAGGTAACGGGCCGTTAACAGGCCGGAGGACAACAACGGCTTAATTCTGTCACAGGCATAATGGGTCGTTAATGGCCACAATATAGGATGGGCTAGAAATGGCGCAACGATATAACATGCCAGAAACGGGCCGACTCTTGCCATGGGCCTAGTTTGGCCCATTAGGGGAACAGGCCAGTAAGGGCCGGAAGTAATCGAGGGCCGGAAAGGAGCCCAAGAACGTATGGGCCGTCAATAGGCCGAAAGCTAACACAGGCTGGAAACGGCCAATGTGAATCACGGGCCGTTAACGGGTACAAAGAAAATTACTGTTCATTATGGGCTAGAGTCACCGTGGGCCTGTAAAGGGCCTAAAGATACGAAGGCCTCATATGGGCCGAAAGACGTCGTGGGCCATACATGGGCCGAAAGTGAAATGGGCTGGTGTTATATTCGACAGCCCACATGATGTTGTTGGGCCGATTTCCTTTAGGGCCTAACAGGCCGTGAGTTACCGGGCCGTAAAATGGGCTATTTGCGAAGAGACCGTTAAGAGGCTTTTCATGGGCCAGCCCGTTAACTTTTGACCAAGTCAAACGGGCCGGCTTTGTAAGCTAAATGGGCCAGTGGTGGGCCGTGGCACGTGTCGACATATCATAGGCGCCTATGTGACCCACTGACGAGCTGACATGTGTTTTGTCCGACCAATAAGAATTTTACACATGGAAATTTCCCATTGGTCGGGGCTGTTAACGGGTTATCGGATCCCAAACCCGACCCGATAGCTTAACGGTGTTCTGTTATGGTGGATGCCACGTGTCGGTCACCCTTGACGAAAGCACTTCTGTGACGCTCGATTTATCGTCATGGAAGGGGACACTTCCGTGATGATAATTTTGGTAATGTCATGGAACACTTCTACGATAGCACATGTATGACTATCTTGATTCTGTCATAAAATCATCATGGATGTACATGCATGACAAAAAACGCGACCTACTGTGACAAACATGTATCATCACGGAAGTGTATTTTTTTGTAGTGATGTCTACCCACGACAAGGCAGCCAGCCCACCAAGAGCGAGCAGCACATGGGCCTGGGCCATCGAGAACCATCAAGAGCTACCAACTATATATCTATAGGGGACAACAACGAGCTAGCCATCCGGGCTTGGATCAGGCAAAGGCAATGGCGGCTTCCCTCCCTTCTCCTACCTCCTATTGTTCCTCCTACCTTCATCCTCCTTCACCAATTCCTTGTATGTGAGCTTGATTACGGAGTGAACCATGGGTCGAATCCTAACATATCACATGGTGAAGTACGGTCGCTGTCATGCGGACCAATCCTACTTATCACTTGCACTACAGCAGGGTGTAGTACTGTAGAGGAACTCAATCCAAAGCACAGAGGCACGATGATGACGCGTGCAACAGGTGTGCTGCCGACTTCTCTGAGACAGGAAAACCAACAATGTTGCAAAAGAGGGGATGAAATGGATTGATCTTGTAGGATTTTTAGAAATAAGAATATTCTTCCAAATACTTTAAAATCGAAGCAAATTATTTAAGATCAGAGTGGAGCATATCATGAAGAAGATATGATTGAATTCCTTGTGATCTTTTGAACTCGTCTGGTTTGATCCCGAATATGTTGTGCAACTACACGAGGAATAATTTAATCATTCACATCCAATTCATATGTCTACATCCTTTGTGTCTCGTGCCTTCATGTTTGAGTAGTTCGTCAGTTCTAGGGTTTATGAACGACCCTTAGTTGTTTTATAATTGAAACATGATGATTTAGTCAATCGACGTGATATGAATGTAATGATGTTATTCATGATGTTGTACAAATGTCAACTGCACAACATGTACCATAAAGGGACACAAACTCAACTAGCGAAGAATTGAGACGTAAGGACGGACCTATGTAGAGGCCAATGGGGGCCTATGCCCCACTCAATTTTAAAGTAAACTTTGCTTATATTTCACTAAAAAATCTTCAGAATTTTAGATTTTCTAGAACAAGTGCCCCCACTTCACTAGTTTTCTAGGGGGGGGGGAGGACACCAGAAATTACATCCAGACCCGCAGACCACTTATCAACAACTACAAGCACTGGAGCAAGCTAAAGGTGTATTGTTATCACCACCCCCCTCACCGAAGTCAGGCAAACCTTGTTGTAGTAGACAGTCGGGAATCCTTCTTGTTATGCCCCACAGGACCGGCGCACCAGAACAACATTCGTCATTGATGATGATAAGGGTAGGTCTGAAGAATCCAACCTACAGACAAACGAACCCAAATAAATGGATATCGTATCAAAGCCGATCCATCTAAGACAAATACCAACCGAATCCCGTGAGGTCCGTTAAAGACACATCTCCACATGCCATCTGACAATGCTAGATGCACCGCCAGGATGGGGCTAGGCAGGAATAACCTTATTCCATCTTCAGGGAGTCGTCGACTCGCGTTCCCGAGCAGGACACAAACCCTAACCAACACCAAAAAAATACCTAAAAACAAAGGATAAACCCTCCACCTAGCAAGGAGGTGGTGTCAGTGTCAAAACCGGCGGATCTCAGGTAGGGGGTCCCGAGCTATGGATCTAGGATCGATGGGGAACAAGGGATGATGAACACGGTGTTTACCTAGGTTTGGGCCCTCTCTAAGAGGTAAAACCCTATGTCCTGCTTGATTGTATTTGATGTGTATGGTATGGTTACAGAGTCGGTCTACCTCGAGATCAGGCGAGCTAAACCCTAGGTTGATGGGGTGTTGGATGCTGCTCTAGCCCTAAAGACTAAAACCGTCTGGTTTATATAGACACTAGTAGGGTTAGGGTTACATGCGAACGGTTACAACAAAGGAGATCACGCTAAATCTTGACTTGGAGGGTACACCACAACTTCGAAGATCTCCCATCTGGTCACGAGTCCATGCCCTAGTTAGGCTCAATAGCAGCCCATCATTCCGGCTCGTAAGCAATGGGTCGGAAGCCCGATGACCCTTTAATCTAGGACTCCCTCAGTAGCCCCCGAACTAGCCTCCAACGCCAGGGATTGCCATCTGGCGTGCTTCAAATCTTCGGCTTGCGAGGTGAGTTCTTCACCCTTACTTGTATCGTTCGGAACAGTGTTCCCTTGCCGAATACTATTCAGATTAACATCGGTGGTTCGCCACCCAGCATAATCCGGATCAATATTACATTCGTCCGGAATTCGAGGACCCCACTAGAATACAGTGGGGCCATGAGAGTTATTGCTTTCCTTGGGGCAAGGGCTGATACATCTTCAACGTATCTATAATTTATGAAGTATTCATGCTCTTATATTATCATTCTTGGATGTTTTACAATCATTTTATAGCAACTTTATATCATTTTTGGGACTAACCTATTGACCCAGTGCCCAGTGCCAGTTGCTGTTTTTTTGCTTATTTTTACATAACAGGATATCAATATCAAACAAAGTTCGAACACCCCAAAACTTTTTGTGGATTTTTTATGGACCAGAAGACAACCAATGGGCCATAGCAGCACCTAGGGGTTTCCCCGAGGTGGGCACAACCCACCAGAGCGCGCCTGAGCCCTCCTGCAGCCCCTCTTCGCCCTATAAATTGTCAAATATTCCAAAAAACCCTCGCGGAGACCCTAGATCAGAAGTTCCAGCCACTGCCAGTTCCAGAACCGCAAGATCCAATCTAGAGCCCTTCTCTGGCACTCCACCGGAGGGGGCAATCATCACAGGTGGCCATGTTCATCATCCCAGCAGCCACCATGATGAGGAGGGAGTAGTCCACCCTTGGGCTGAGGGTTTGTACTAGTAGCTATGTGTTTAATCTCTTTCTCTCTCTCTCATGTACTTGAGATGTCACGATCTTGATGTATCATGGGCTTTGTTAATATAATCGGATCATATGGTGTTTTCCCCTCTCTATCTTGTGATGAATTGAGTTTTCCCTTTGAGATATTATTTTATCGGATTGAATACTTTTATGGATTTGAGAACACTTGATGTATGTCTTGCTATGAATACTCGTGGTGACAATGGGGTATCGTATTAATTCACTCGATATATGTTTTGGTACTCGATCAACTCACAAATTCCCGAGGTGACATTGGGGTAATCTATGCATAGGGGTTGATGCACGTTCTTGTCTTCGTTTCTCTAGTAGAAATCTTGGGGCACTCCTTGAGTTTCTTTTTGTTGGATCGAGTATTACGAATCTAAATTTGCTTTGGTGTTATTTTAGTATGAACTCTTGGATAGATCGATTGGAAAGAATAGCTTTGAGGTGGTTCCGTACCCTACAAACATTTTCTTCTTATGTTCCCCACTAGATAGGAACTTTGGAGTGATTCTTGATCGCACGTTGAGGGATGGCTATATGATCCAATTATATTAGCATTGTTGAGAGATTGCACTAGCGAAAGTACGGACCCTAGGCCTCATTTGCAAGCATTACAATACTGTCTGTGCTCCATTTTATCAATTGCTACCTTGCTGTTTTTTATTGTTCTTACTACAAAAACCAATATCTACTATCCATATTACACTTGTATCACCATCTCTTTTGCTGAACTAGTGCACCTATACAAATTACCATTTGTATTTGGTGTGTTGGGGACACAAGAGACTTTTTATTATTTGGTTGCAGGGTTGTTTGAGAGAGACCATCTTAACCCTACACCTCCCACGAATTGATAAACTTTAGGTCATCCACTTGAGGGAAAATTGCTATTGTCATATAAAACTCTGCGCTTGGAGGCCCAACACTTGTCTACAAGAATAAAGTTGCATAGTAGACATCAAGCTCTTTTCTGGCGCCGTTGCCGGGGAGGTGAGTGCATGAAGGTAAATCTTTAGATCTTGCAATTGAATCTTTTAGTTTCTTGTTTTATCACTAGTTTGGTTCGTAAAAGAAAACTACAGAAAAAGGAAATTGAGGTTGCATCATATTATTCGTCTTTATGATGTCTTTCGTGAAAATGATGGAGTGGAAAATTGTGCTCAATTGATTGAGGAAGAATTCAATAAAATGTTTGACAAAAAATCTTTGAATGATGAGCATGATTGCAATATTGTTGGTATGAACCCTTTGACTATCCATGATGCTAACGATATGCAAAGCCATAAACTTGGGGATGCTATGTTTGATGAAGATGATATTTTTAGTCCCCCAAGATTTGATGTGCAAATATGTTATAATGATGGCATGCCTCCTATTTATGATGATTATATTGATGAAAGTGGTTTTGGAAGAGTGCCAACTCTAAGTAATGATCCCACTATTTTGGAGGGTGTTGAATCTTGTTACAATATTGAAAAAAGTGGACTTGGAGAGGTCATGACTTTATTTAGTGATGAATCCACTATTTTGGAAGAGGTTTCAATTGACTATGAGAACAAAGTTGCTATCTATGATGATTATGGTGATGACATGTATGCTATAAATAATAATGATAATCGTGAAACTTTTCATCATAATTTTAATTATCAATATGATTATGCCAATCAAGTATCACATGCTAGTTATTTTGTTGAGTTTGCTCCCACTATTATGAATGATAATAAATTTGCTTATGTGGGGAGTAACAAAATTTCTATGATTATGTATCATGAAAAGAATGCTTTATGTGATGACTATATTGTTGAATTCATTCATGATGCTTGTGAAAATTATTATGAGGGAGGAACTTATGCTTGTAGGAATTGCAATGATATCAAGTTTCCTCTCTATGTGTTGGAAATCTTGAAGTTTTGCTTGTTTTGCCTTCCAATGCTAGTTGATTCTTGTTCCCATAAATTGTTTGCTCAAAAAATCCCTATGCATAGGAAGTGGGTTAGACTTAAATGTGCTTGCCTTGTGATTCATGATGCTCTTGTTATGTTTCAATTCTTTACTTTTATGCGAGCATCATTGAAATCATCATGCCTAGCTAAAAGGCATTAAAGAAAAGCGCTTGTTGGGCGACAACCCAACAATTTTACCTACTGTTTTTGTGTGTTCACATGATTAAGCTATTGTAGTAACCATGTTTTATAGCTTTTGTTTCAGTAAAGTGCCAAGTAAAGCCTTTGGGATAGTGTGGATGATAGTTGACCTGAATCTATGAAAAAACAGAAACTTTTGTGCTCAGTCCAGGAAATTTCAAAATTCACTGGAACGTGCTTTTGATCTGAAGTTTTTTACAGGTAACATATATACAAATTATCTACGTTGTCCTAATTTTTCAGAATTTTTGGAGTTACAGAAGTATGGTTGGAGTACAGATTACTTCAGACTGTTCTGTTTTTGACAGATTCTGTTTTCAATGCATAGTTTGCTTGTTTTCTAGTTTCTATGGATTATATTGCTCAATATAAATTGTGGAAATGATATGCTATAGTAGGCATTGTGTGGAAGCAATTACGAATCTTGTATTTGACAGTACCAAAGTGAAATGGTTTGCTGTTTATCATACTAACCTATCTCACGAAGTTCCGTTAAGTTTTGTGTGATTGAAGTTTTCAAGTTTTGGGTGAGATATCAATATGAGGAGAATAAGGAGTGACAATACCCTAAGCTTGGGGATGCCCAAGGCACCCCAAGGTAATATTCAAGGAATATCCAAGCAACTAAGCTTGGGGATGCCCCGGAAGGCATCCCCTCTTTCGTCTCCAACATTATCGGTAACCTTACTTTGAACTATATTTTCATTCATCACATGATATAAGTTTTGCTTGGAGTGTCATTTTATTTTGCTAAGATTTTCTTTCTGTTATTTAAAATAATGTTTTGCATCTTTTACTTCAATAAAAGTGTCAAGGATAGCTTTCCACATGCTTATCTTGCAAGTATATGAGTTGCTGTTTCAAAACAAAAAGTTTATCGTTGTTGCAAAAATTCCCGAGAAAAGTCAGAATGTGATAAACTGTTGAAACTTTTTGCATAGTAAGCTATAATAAATTTTCTATAGTCTGGTAAATTTTCAGAATTTTTGGAGTTAGGGAAGTATGATGAATCTTGCATTCTTTGCAGACTATACTGTTTTGGCAGATTGCTGTTATGGTTGCATTGTTTGCATATGTTTGCTTGTTTAATGATTCTATTTGAGGATAGGAGTATTAAATATGCAGAGGCATTTAGTATGCAATGTCAAATAGTAATTTTAGTGATTTTCTACAGTAGATAATGATAAGGTTTTGCATTGATTTATACTAACTTATCTCACGAGTTCTTGAGTTTTGTGTGGATGAAGTTTTTGAGATTTATGGAAACCGTGATATGAGAGGAATTAAGAAGACACAAAACCTCAAGCTTGGGATGCATAAGGCATCCCAAGTTAATATTCTAAGAAGTCTCAAGCATGTAAGCTTGGGGATGCCCCAGTAGGCATCCCACCTTTCTTCTTCAACAATTATTGGTTAGTATAGGTTGAGCCTAAGTTCTTGCTTCTTCACATGAGTTGTGCTATTCTTGGAATGCCATTTTATTTTGCTTTGCCTGATGTTTTAGTAAAATACTTAGGTTTGAAAGTTTTTAAATAAGAGAGAATCCACAATTGGCTACCCATCTACATAACTACTCGCTTGATCTTCACTTATATTTTTTTGGAGTAGTTTGTCTATTACTCTTGTGCTTCACTTGTATCCTATGAGTAAATTGTTGAATAAATTGAATATCATCAAGTTGAAATTATATGTTCATATCATGCCTAGTAGTGGCTTCACATTGGTTTTAGATAGTGAAATCTTTTGAAGCTTGATAATCACAATATTGGTCATACAAGCAATTCATGAATGATTAGTACAAGGAAGAGATTTTTCACATGCAAATACACTATCTTGGAAATCTTTTGTGATTGTGAGCCCCCATCAAAATACTATATGCCAAAATTGTTGACGTTGGACAAGGAAGACAACGTAATGATTTATGTTTGTTCATATTCACATAGAAGTTATATTGTCATAGATCCTTCAACATGTGGTGCTTGCCCCCCATCTTTGCTAGCCAAAAATTCCGCACCAAGTAGAGATACTACTTGTGCATCCAAAAACCCGTAAACCCAAATCTTATTCTCAAGAGTCCACCATACCTACCTAAGGATTGAGTAAGATCCTTCAAGTAAGTTGTCATCGATGCAATAAGGAATAAAAATTGCTTCTAAAAGTGTTAGATCGTTCAGTGTAAGGGAAAATTGAGCGTTGTACGAACTTGTGATGGCAAAGAATAAAAGCGACAGACTGCATAATAACGGTTGCTATCATAAGGGGCAACATAACGTGATGTTATTTTGCACTAAGGGATTGAGCATACAAACAAAAAGCACATGGCAACCTCTGCTTCCCTCTGTGAAGGCCTACCTTTTACGTTTATGTATTTACTTTCATGCAAGAGTCAAAGTTTTTCTCTCTATTCCTTTTTATTTTTCTCTTTTCAGTCCTTTGGCACACATCATGTGGTGAGGAAAGATCTAGGCACATATATCTAGTTGGATATGGGTAGCATGAGTTATTATTTTTGACATCACCCTTGAGGTGAATACGTTGGGAGGCGAAATTATAAGCCCCTATCTTTCTATGTGTCCGGTTGAAACGTTCTGCTCATGTGCATGCAGTGAGTGTTAGCAATCATAGAAGACTATATGATAGTTGAGTTTGTTGAGCTCTTACTTAGACTCTATTGAATAAGTTGAATTGCAATTGTTTGGTGACTAAGAATATAGGTTGTTGAGTTTCAAGAGAATTCATCGTTTGAACCTTTACATGTGGATTGGTTGCTACTTTAACATGAGAGGTTTTATAAGAAAGAATTGTTGTTATGATGCTAGGAAAAGTGATTGAAATTATCGTTGATCAAACTTATGCACTTTGCTAGCATTCACACTTCATAAATTATTTCTTTTATCATTTACCTACTCGAGGACGAGTAGGAATTAAGCTTGGGGACGCTAATACGTCTCTAACGTATTTATAATTTATGAAGTATTCATGCTCTTATATTAACATTCTTGGATGTTTTACAATCATTTCATAGCAACTTTATATCATTTTTTGGGACTAACCTATTGAACCAGTGCCCGGTGCCAATTGTTGTTTTTTGCTTGTTTTTTACATCGTAGGAAATCAATATCAAACGGAGTTCAAACGCCGCGAAACTTTTTGTGGATTTTTATGGACGAGAAGACATCCAATGGGCCAGAGCAGCACCTCGGGGGTGCCTCGAGGGGGCACAACCCACCAGGGCGTGCCTGGGATCCTAGGTGCGCCCCAGTGGGTTGTGCCCACCTCGGTGGCCTTTCGCAGCCCGCCCTATAAATCATCAAATATTCCAAAAAAACCTCGTGGAGACCCTAGATCATAAGTTCCAGCCGCCGCCAGTTTTGGAACCGCGAGATCCAATCTAGAGCCCTTCTTCGGCACTCTGCTGGAGGGGGGAATCATCACCGGTGGCCATCTTCATCATCCCGGCGGCCACCAAGATGAGGAGGGAGTAGTCCACCCTCGGGGCTGAGGGTTTGTACCAGTAGCTATGTGTTTAATCTCTCTCTCTCTCTCTTGTGTTCTTGAGATGGCATGATCTTTATGTATCGCGGGCTTTGTTAATATAGTTAGATCATATGGTGTTTTCCCCTCTCTATCTTGTGATGAATTGAGTTTTCCCTTTGAGATTCCGTTTTATCGGATTGAATAGTTTTATGGATTTGAGAACACTTGATGTATGTCTTGCTATGAATACCCGTGGTGACAATGGGGTATCATATTGATTCACTTGATATATGTTTTGGCACTCAACTCGCGGATTCCCGAGGTGACATTGGGGTAATCTATGCATAAGGGTTGATGCACGTTCTTGTCTTCATTTCTCTGGTAGAAATCTTGGGGCGCTCCTTGAGGTTCTTTTTATTGGATTGAGTATTACGAATCTGAATTTGCTTTAGTGTTATTTTAGTATGAACTCTTAACAAACATTTTCTTCTTATGTTCTCCACTAGATAGGAACTTTGGAGTGATTCTTCATCGCACGTTGAGGGATGGCTATATGATCCAATTATATTAGCATTGTTGAGAGATTGCACTAGCGAAAGTACGGACCCTAGGCCTCATTTTCAAGCATTGCAATACCATTTGTGCTCCGTTTTATCAATTGCTACCTTGCTGTTTTTTATTGTTCTTACTACAAAAACCAATATCTACTATCCATATTACACTTGTATCATCATATCTTCACAGACCAGTGCACCTATACAAATTACCATTGTATTTGGTGTGTTGGAGACACAAGCGACTTTTTATTATTTGGTTGCAGGGTTGTTTGAGAGAGACCATCTTCATCCTACACCTCCCACGGATTGATAAATCTTAGGTCATCCACTTGAGGGAAAATTGCTATTGTCCTGCAAAACTTTGTGCTTGGAGGCCCACCACGTGTCTACAAGAATAAAGTTGCGTAGTAGACATCAAGGGCAAACTTTGACTATCATGCGCCCTTTTAGAAGGCGAACGACCCAACCCAATGCCCCCCTTTTCGCAGACCCGTCCTTTAAACTTTAGGACGAAACACCTATTTATATATCCAAAAGTGCGGAGGAAGATTGACCCATCCTCCCCCCAGAAGCCAATGCCTCAGAAATTTTAAGCGCCATGGCTGACGCCACAGGCTCTTCTTCACAACCTCACGGTCCCCTTCCAGGCGACTGGCTGAGCTGCTCCATCTCACGCCTTCAACCGAGTAATCTACAGTTGCAAGGATATCTTCTCGCAGCGGATCTTGTTTTTGTTCGTGCCGGATTGATCTTCATGGATGGACAAGCGTTCGCCGAGAACTTCCCCTGCTCCAATCAATGGAGAGAGGGTGTGTTTTGTGCCCTTTCTTCTACGGGACCTAGGCTTTCCCATTCACCCCTTATTGCGGGGTTTATTAGAATTCAATGGGATCCAGCTTCACCACCTCACACTCGGGTCTATACTGCATATTTCTGGTTTTGTGCCCCTCTGCGAGATATTCTTGACTTGCGAAGCCCACTTTGATTTGTGGAGAAAATACTTCTGCCTTGTCCCTCGTACCCATGAAGGGCCAATGTTTGAAGTAGGTGGAGCAAAGGTATGGCGCATAGCCGGGACAGGGTATCCCATCGGAACCCCATGAAAAGATTCTAAGAAATGGACCTCAGAGTGGTTATATATTGAAGACGTTCCCCTCTCCGACCCAGCCCGGAGGAGGCCGCCCGAATACTCAAGCGCCACCCTAAAGAAGCGGTTCAACTGGCGATCCAAGAGTCCTTCCCAACTAGACAGCGCATACGTGAACCTTTTGGTCACCAAAATTTGGCTGCTCGCCCATAGTAAACTGATCATGATCGAAGTGATGGATGTCGCCATAGCCCGGTGCGTACAACCCCTTCAGCAGAGGGGGCATCCTCTGTGGTGCTACAACGTGACCAGTGATGTAACCGCTACAAGCAACAAGGGCCGGATAATCAAGCGGCTATGGCCAAAATACTAGCCGACCTCTTCTAAGGAGAGGAGGAATATTTTGCTCAATTAAGTATCCGGGAGGGTTGCTCTGGCTACAATCCGAGACTGGGCAAGCTTCAACCCTTTGTCTTTAGTTTGAGAATTACATTCGAACACTTACTAGATGTACCTTTCTCTCAAACAGGGTTGGAGGCATCAGATCAAGTCCATCCACTGCCCCACCCCTCAACCAGAAAATTTCTCGGGATGATGACCTGAGGTATTATGACGATCCGGAGACGTCGATTGATTTTGAAGACAGGGCCTTTTACTAGGAAAGCCTTGACGGCACCAAGGTTGCCTTGACAGCCGACCACCCTGGGGCTCTTCCTTCCTCCACTCTAAGTGAAAGGACGACCTCTTCCCAAACAAGGTGCTCGTCTCGCACCATCCCAAATGTGCTGATTTCTACTCCCAAGGGTCGCCGCACTATGCGCCAAACAACCGCGGGAGGAGCGCGAACTATGCCGACCTTAGCCCATAACGGGGGATCCAAGCGGAATGCCTCCGTTGGAGTAGAAGCAACCGCTCCCTCAGCCCAGAGGTAATATGTTCAGAACCATGACAAGAGTCGCTCTTAATGTCTTTGTTCTAACATTTGCTTAGCTTTGCATAAGAAGAGTACCACCACGCCAATCTGAAGACTCCCTGAGCGCGTCGAGGTGTAGTTCCAATCTTGGGCCTTCGGCGCGGGCTAGGGACCCTGCTGAACATGCAGCCGTTGGCGCACCTTCATAGGATCCTGATGATGTTTTGGTTACCAACTCCAAAGTTGAGAGTGTGATGAATCATCGCCGCCGGAGGGAATCTTTATGTCATGCTGCCTTCACCGACCAGGAATTCAATGCATTTAATTCGGTGGACGCGTACCTTGGAGCGGCCCGAACAGGGCTTGAAGGGATCGCCAGTCTTCTCTTCTGCCAAAATGCAGGTGCGAGATTTAAATAGCTTACAAGCATATCATAATCCCTACCCTAGTAGCCCCAAACCTTAATTTGGGCTGGATGGCCGAGTTAAGGATCTGCATTATCTTGATTTTGCAGGCCGCGAGGGAATAGAATAACAAGTTACCCGAAGACCCTGAGCTGATCCGAATACAGTTGGCTGATACTAAAGCCGAACTGGAAACGGCTAATAAAGCTACCATCGAAATTCCTGGTAAGTGGAAAAGCTTTAGAATGCTTAAAAACTATGTGATGTTTCCTGCATATTGATACCATGCTGTCCCTGCAGCCACCGATTCCATGAGCCAATTGCAGAGGGACCTGGAGGCTCGCAAACGAGTGTTAACACGAAGTCATGAGGAGAAGAATGAGCTCAAAGTAGAAAATTAGCGGAAAGCCAAAGAAATCAAGAATTTAAAATCTTAGTTGTCGCAAGCCTTGGAGGAGAACCATAAGCTAAAAGGTGGCATATTCGGTAAGTCAGAATTCAATATTGCATGTATGTAGCTGATCACAATATTTTGAAAAAACATGTTGCCCCTGTTTGCTAGGTCTCCTGACAGGACGACCAAAAGAGGAAGCCGATTCCTTTAGCGGGAACCTTTTGAAGGAACTGACCAAAACGCACAAGAGAGCCCAGAAGGCCATGAAAAGCATGGTTAAGGCATTATGGCCATTGGACATGCCGCCAGAGAGCATGGCTGAGCTAGCTGGCCGCTTTACAGGGGCGAGGCGACGCTTTGAATTATGGAAGAAATCGGCCTGCCGGGAAGGAGCGCACGAGGGCTGGGCCATGGTAAAGACCCGGTTTACCAAACTCGAACCTGAAGATATGGCTCGACTTGGACCCATGGGGCCGGATGGGCAGGAAATACCTCTTAGCTTAGCATATGACAAAGTAATGCCCGCAACTTGGTACTCTTAACAAGATTGTGCATTGGACAATTTGATAGATGGAATTGACAAAGAGTAGGGTGCGTGATTCTATGTATCCATGTACTTCACATCGCGCCATCTCGATCCACAGTAAAGACGATGTCTTAACCGGCCATCAGCTTCTGCCTCCCCGACAAGTGATCGGTGAGCGTTCCGTACTATATTCCCTGATGAACAAGGAATACTTCCGGTAACCAGGCAATCCGACCATTTGGTGCGAACAGACAGAATGTGCGCAAGGAGCTATGTTATATTACTTTGTAACGTAAGAAACATCTTCCAAAGAAAATAGTTCCTCCAAGGGTTCCTGTTTTCGGGTATGGTATGTTGACCATAAGTCGTGAGTCCGGATGCCGGTGATACGCGGATGTTCGTGGTTTTTAGGAACCAAGAATAGTGGGTTGGCGGCTAGCGCCTGGTTATTTTCACTTCCCTTGAGGCCGACCCATTATTTTCTGTAAGAACGCTAGCTTTCAGCTTCACCCGTCTAAGATATGTGTCCGGATTACCCGGGCGTACAATCGCAGAGGTGCTCCCTTTACTTCCTGGCTGAACAATTGGAAATGTAGGGGTAAACACAAGAGCCAGGTAACCCAACTTGGCAAAGGACTTAAGTCAAATAGGTGCATATAGTGGCTTAAAAGATATGGGAAGGACATTAGTTCAAAAAACATAAAAGATGTTGTGAGATGCATATTAGAACTGGTCTATTTTAAAAGAAGCCCCTAGGTAAAGATGGGTAGTACATCTGAAGATGTGTAAAGTGGAAACCTACCGTGTTATGGTTTATCCGAACTCTAGGTCGGGAGGTTAAAGCTCCAAGAGTAAAACAAAGAAAGATATAAAATCGAAGAAAAACGAGGAGTGGTGATGACAACGTTGGACTAGGCATATAAACGCTGGAACCAAGCGGCGTTCCACGGGTTAGGTTCGAGGCGGTTATCTGATGGGCTGCGAAGGCGGTATGCCCCTCCTGCGAGTACTTCATCTATAATGAAGGGGGCCTTCCACTTGGGTGAAAGCTTGTGCTTCTGCTTCTCAGGGAGGCAGAGGACGATCTCTCCCACGTTGTATGCCTTCTCCCGAACTTCCCGATTCTGGTAGCACCGTGCTTGCTGTTGTTAGAATGCGGAGCTTGCCCGTGTGATGTCACGCTCTCCTTCTAAGGCATCCAAGTCGTCCTACCGATCCAGCTCGACCTCCTTCTCTTCATACATGCGTACTCTAGGTGCGTCATGGATCAAATCGCATGGGAGGACTGCTTCAATGCCGTACACCATAAAAAAACGGGGTGTATCCCATTGACTAATTAGGAGTGGTGTGGAGCCCCCATAGCATGGAGTCCAACTCCTCTACCCAGTGGCAATCTGATTCTTTGAGTGAGCGGATTAAGCCAGGTTTTATGCCGCTCATAATTAGTCCATTTGCTCGCTCTACCTTCCCATTGGTTTGCGGGTGGTACACCGAAGCATAATCGAGCTTTATGCCCATCTTAGCACACCAATCTTTAACTTCTTGGGCGGTAAAATATACCCATTATCGGTGATTATGCTGTGGGGAACACCATAACGGTGTACGACACTAGATATGAAGTCGACAAGTGGTCCAGATTCTGCAGATGTTACCAGCTTTGCTTCGATCCACTTAGTGAACTTACCGACCATAACCAGTAAGTACTTATTTTTCTTGGTCCCCCCTTTAAGTGGTATGATCATGTCAAGCCCCCAGACTACAAATGGCCAGGTTATCGGTACCGTCTGAAGAGTTGTGGGGGCATATGGCTTTGATTTGCAAATAGCTGGCACCCAACGCAATGTTGGACTAGCGTACGCGCATCCGAGCAGGCTGTGGGCCAGAAGAACCCTGCTCGGAAGGCCTTACTGACCAGGGCCTGGGCTGCTGCATGGTGTCCACCCTTGCCAGCGTGTATCTTAGTGAGAAGCTATTGCCCCTCCTCTTTGGAGATGCACCTCTGAAGGACCCCCATAGTGCTCTTTTTATAGAGCTCGCCCTCATGAACCTTGTACCCTTTAGAGCGCCGGACTATGCATCACGCCTCCGTCTGGTCATTGGGGAGTCCTTGTCGCAGGAGGTAGGAAAGCAAGGGCTCGGTCCATGGGGCGTTATGGCCATGATCTCGTGGGCCAAGGGTGTTTCTTCGAGTGTAGAGCCCCCAATGATATAGTCATCGGGCTCGATTTCCGGGGGGCGATCTGGGCAGGCTCATTGGTTGTGGTGCCACTGTCCCCGCCATGCCTTACCACGGATGGCTTGAAGAGCCTTTCTAGAAAGGTGTTTTTAGGGTCTGGGTCGCGCTTGGCGCCCATGCGGGCAAGGACATCCACGGTTTGGTTACTGTCTCTAGAGGCATGATGGAATTCTAGACCCTCGAATCGGGCTGACATCCTGAGGACGGTGTTTTTGTATGCCGCCATTTTTGGGTCTTTGGCGTCAAATTCGTCGTTGACCTGGGAGATGGCGAGGTTTGAATCTTCTCGCACCTCTAGCCACCGAACACCCATCGATGTTGCCATCCTAAGACCGTGCAACAGTGCCTTGTATTCGGTTGCCTTATTGGAATCCGTGCACATGATTTGTAGAACATACCAGATATGGTCGCCTGTGGGGGATATTAGGATCACCCCAGCCCCTAGTTGGCTAGCATTTTAGAGCTGTCGAAGTACATCTCCAAGTGTCCATATGTATTATATTCGCTGGGAAGTTCGGCTTTGGTCCATTCGGATAGAAAATCAGCCAACACATGAGATTTAATAGCTCAGTGTGGTTTGTATATGATCTCGAAGGGAAGGAGCTCTATTTCCCATTTGGCAATGTGGCCTGTGGCGTCCCTGTTATTAATTATATCATTGAGAGGTACCTCGAATGCCACTGTCACTGAACACTCTGGAAAGTAGTGTCGTAGTTTTTGGGATGCCATAAAGACCATATATGCTATCTTTTGGTAGTGTGGGTATCAGGATTTGCATGGTGTGAGGACCTCTGACACATAGTAGACTGGTTTTTGAACCTGGAACTTGTGGCCCTCTGATTCCTGTTCTACAACGAGCACTGGACTCACCACTTTATTGGTGGCTGATATATACAGCACATAGGTTCACCGATACCTGGTGCGACCAGGATATGCTTGCTTGCCAGGAGTGTTTTAATTTCCTCTAGTGTCGCGGTTACTTTGTTGGTCCACTCAGAGTTTTTTTATCTTATTGAGTAGCCTCTAGAGAGGCAACACCTTTTCACAGAGGCGGGAGATGAAACGACTTAAAGCCGCTATGCAACCTGCCAGTTTCTGGACGTGTTTGAGCTCCGTTGGTATTGCTAGCTGGGACAAGGCCCTGATTTTAGCCGGATTGGCCTCAATTCCTCTATGGGAGACAATAAACCCAAGCAATTTGTCGACAAGGACTCTGAATACACATTTGTCTGGGTTGAGCCGTGTATCGTAAGCCCGTAAATTTTCGAAGGCCAGGCAAAGGTCATCCACGAGTTGATCGACTTTTTTGGTTTTAATGACCACGTTGTCCACATATGCCTCAGCCGTTTTGCCGATTTAGTTTTCCAGGCATGTTTGAATCATGCGTTGGTAAGTGGCTCCCGTGTTCCGAAAGGCATCATGTTAAAGCAGAATGGCCCGTAGGGGGTGATGAATGCGGTTGCAGCTTGGTCGGACTCCTTCATCTTTATTTGGTGATATCCGGATTATGCATCAAGGAAGCATAGTGAGTCGTGTACGGCAGTGGAGTCGATGATCTGATCTATGCGAGGTAAGAGGAAGGGATCCTTGGGACATGCTTTGTTTAGGTCTTTGAAGTCGATGCATAGCCGCCAGGACTTGTCCTTCTTGGGTACCATGACCAGATTTGCTAGCCACTCAAGATGCTTGATTTCAGGATGAATCCGACCTCCAATAGCTTAGCCAATTCTTCACCCATAGCATGTCGTTCGGGTTCGAAGAAACTACGCAGTGTCTGTTTGACTGGCTTGAAGCCTTTTACGATGTTCAAGCTGTGCTCCGCCAGCCTCCTTGGGATGCCTGGCATATCCAAAGGGTTCCAGGAAGATATATCCCAGTTTTCGCGTAAGAACACGCAGTGCTTCATCAACTACGGGGTCCAGCTGTGCTCCGATGGATGCTGTTTTGTTTGGGTCTATCGGGTGTAGTTGGAATTTTACTATCTCTCTGCTGGTTTAAATGACATGGATTTTGACCTTTCACTAAGGACCATGATGACCCACAAGTATAGAGGATCAATCATAGTCGTTTCGATAAGTAAGGATGTCGAACCCAACGAGGAGCAGAAGGAAATGACAAGCGGTTTTCAGCAAGGTAATGTCTGCAAGCACTGAAATTCTAAGTAACGAGTAGTTTGATAGCAAGGTAATTTGTAACGAGCAAGTAATTCGAACGGTAACAAAAGTGCAGTGAGGTAGCCCAATCCTTTTTAGGCAAAGGACATGCAAAAATGGTCCTTATGATAAGCAAAGCATTCTTGAGGGTACACGGGAATTTCATCTAGCCACTTTCATCATGTTGGTTTGATTTGTGTTCGCTACTTTGATAATTTTATGTGTGGGTGGAACGGTGCTTAGGTGCTGTTCTTACTTGAAAAAACCACCTACTTATGATTAATCCCCTCGCAAGCATCCACAACTATAGAAAAGTATTAAGAATAATTCTAACCATAGCATTAAACTCTTGGATCCAAATCAGCCCCTTACGGAATAACACATAAACTAGGGTTTAAGCTTCTGTCACTCTCGCAAACCATCATCTAATAACTACCCCACAATGCATTCCCTTAGACCCAAGTATGGTGAAGTATCATGTAGTCGATGTTCACATGACATCACTAAGGGAATCACAACATACATATCATCAAAATATCGAACACGTATCAAGTTCACATGATTACTTGCAACAAGATTTCTCCCGTGACCTCAAGAACAAAAGTAAATACACACAAATGGTAATCATGCTCAAGATCAAAGGGGTATTAAATAGCATAATGGATCTGAACATATAGTCTTCCACAAAATAAACCATATAGTAATCAACTACAAGATGTAATCAACACTACTAGTCACCCACAAATACCAATCTATAGTTCCGGTACAAATATTGAACACAAGAGATGAACTAGGGTGTGAGAGGATATGGTGTTGTTGAAGACGTTGATGGATATTGCCCTCCCCAAGATGGGAGAGTTGTTGGTGATGATGATGATGATGATTTCCCCCTCCTAGAGGGAAGTCCCCCCAACGGAATCGCTCCACCGGAGGGAAAAAGTGCTCCTGCCCAAGTTCCGCCTCAAGACGACGGCGCTTCATCCCGAAAGTCATCTCCTTATTTTTTTTCTAGGTCAAAATGACTTATATACCCGAAGAGGGGCACCGGAGGTGGGCCGAGGAGGGCACAACCAACCAGGGCGCGCCTGGGCTCCCTGGCGCGCCCAGGTGGGTTGTGCCTACCTGGTGGCCCCCCTCTGGTAGTTATTTGCTCCAGTAATTCTTATTTATTCCATAAAAATTCCTTGTGAAGTTTCAACTCATTTGGAGTTGTGCATAATAGGTAGCGTGACGTAGCTTTTTCAGGTCTAGATTTCCAACTATCGAAATTCTCCCTCTTTGTGTGAACCTTGCATTTTATGAGAGAAAAGGCATTAGAATTAATCCAAAAAGCATTGTTATGCATAAAAACATCATAAATAAAAATAGGAAAACATGATGAAAAATGTACATATCAACTCCCCAAGCTTAGACTTCGCTTGTCGTTAAGCGAAAACCGAAATTGAAAAATATGTCCACATGCTTAGAGAGAGAGGTGTCGATAAAAGCAAAATATAGACATAGAAGCATCATGTATATTATTGTAGCAACAACAAACTTTAATATAAAACTTTATCTTAGAACTTTTATCATAGACTTCTCATGAACAAGTAATAATTCATCACAACATAGAAGTATAAAGCATAAACTCTATTGAAAGCCAACAAACTATGTTCTCAGTCAACTTTGCAACTACAATTCATCATCTTTTCAGGAAGGGTCACGTATCGGAGCCTTTTTTGGCAAGTCCACATACTCAACCATCATATAGTATTCTATGATTGCTAACACTCACCGCATACACATGACCAAAACATTTCAACTGGACACATAGAAAGATAGGGGCTTATAGTTTCGCCTCCCAATACTCACCCCGAGGGTGATGTCAACAATATAACTCATGCTACCCATATCCAACTGGATATATGTGCCTAGATCTTTCCTCACCACATGATGCTTGCCAAAAGAGAAAATAAAAAGGAATAGAGAGAAGAGCTTTGGACTCTTTCATAAAGGTAAATACATAAAAGTGAACAATAGGCCCTTCGCAGAGGGAATCAGAGGTTGCCATGCGCTTTTTGTTTGTATGCTCAATCCCTTAATGCAAAAGAACGTCACATTATATTGCCCATTATGATAGCAACCTTTATTATGCAGTTTGTCGCTTTTATTCTTTGCCATCACAAGTTCGTACAATGCTCAATTTTCTCTTACACTAAATGATCTAACACTTTTAAAAGCAATTTTTATTGCCTTATTGCACTAATGACAACTTACTTGAAGGATCTTACTCAATCCTTAGGTAGTTATGGTGGACTCTCAGAACAAGATATGGGTTTAAGGGTTTCTCGATGCACAAGTAGTATCTCTACTTAGTGCGGAATTTTAGGCTAGCAAAGATGGGGGGCAAGTACCACATGTTGAAGGATCTATGACAAGATATCTTCTATGTGAATATGAGCACACATAAATCATTACATTATCTTCCTTGTCCAACATCAACAATTTTGACATATAATATTTTGACGGGGGCTCACAATCACAAAAGATGTCCAAGATAGTATATTTGCATGTGAATCTTCTCTTCCCTTATTAATTCTTTCATTAATTGCATCATTGACCAATGCTATGTTTGTCAATCTCCAATAAAAGTTTCTACTTATACTCTTCCTTATGTCATTACTTACCATAAGATTAGCATATGATCTTTTTCATTTATTTCCTTTATTTTTGTTGAAAAAGAAAGAAAACAAAACAAAACTCAAACTAAACTTTATTATATATCTCGCACACGATTACAAATATAGATCACTAAGCAAACTTTCGAAAAGAAAGGATCGAACTAAACTTTTATTCATCCAAAGCAAAAGATAACTATGGATCTAACTAAGGTAAGTAAAGGCAAAAGATATTGGAGGTGATACGATATCGGGGCACCTCCCCCAAGCTTGGCACAAGCCAAGGGGAGTGCCCATACCCGATACTCAAGTCTCCTTTGGTGATGAAGAAGGAAGTGGTGTGGATGAAGTGGTAGCGATCTTGTCCTCGGGTTTCCATGTTAGAGGCTCACCATCATAAGAGGAGGAGTGAGTCTCGTGGGTCGTGCAACTGACAACCAAACTCATACTTTAAACCTTGCCTCGTATTCAAAGACTTGGTTTTGGAGGTCATAGATCTTGCTCTGGAGGAAGTTGATTTGCTCGTTGAAGGTGAAGACGATGTCCTTCATGGACTTGCCATCCACCTTGAATCACGGGTGTAGTCCGCGATCATGAGGTGATTGGCATTGAGTCCATGTTCCACCATCCCCTTGCACCGGAAGACTTCGTGCTCCATAGCTTCAAGCCTAGCCTCCACAGGTCAAATACCCTTGGGGCCTTGCACATCGCGGATGTGGAGCACCCCCTCATGCATCTGGATAGCTTGAGGGTGCTGCATCACCTCCCACAAATATGGGTTGATGGTGTTCTCGAAGAACTTATCCTTGGAGGAGCTTGAAGCGGTCATGGTGGATTTGATCTGTCAGAAAACAGCAAGGAAAAGAAAACCAAAGATTTCTCCATGATTCGGTGGTCAATAGGTTCGGGGGTATATAAAGATTTTTTATCTTGGGAAACAAGCAAACGGAAGAAAAACGGAGTCCGGAAGGTACCCAAGGTGGGCACAACCCACCAGTGTCTTGTGCCCACCAGGGGTGCTTTCCTGGTTGTTTCTTATTTTCCTACTTTTTGTTATATTCCAAAACGGACAAAAAATATTTTTGCGGATTTTTCGGAGTCTGTTTACTTACGTAACATGCACCTCCTCTTTTTCATGATTCTGGAGTGTTCTGGAAGGTTTCTTTTATGTGTTCTTCCGGTGTCATAGTTTGGATAATATTTCTTTCAACATTAATGGTCGTACCTGAGACATAATGTTTTATTCGTTTCCCATTAACAACCTTCGGGTTAGTACCTTCGACATTATTTATTTTGATGGCTCCAGATCGATAAACCTCCTCGATGACATAGGGTCCTTCCCATTTGGAGAGGAGTTTGCCTACAAAGAATCTGAAATGAGAGTTGTACAAAAGAACATATTATCCAACCTTGAACTCACGCTTTTGGATTCTTTTATCATGCCATATTTTAAGTTTTTCTTTAAATAACTTGGCATTTTCATAAGCTTGGGGTTCTCCATTCATCTAGTGAGCTAATATCAAATAACCTCTTTTCACCAGCAAGTTTGAAATCATAGTTGAGTTCTTTAATTTCCCAATATGCTTTATGTTCTAACTCAAGAGGCAAATGACAAGCTTTTCCACAAACCATTTTATAAGAGACATACCCATAGGATTTTTATAAGATGGCCTATAAGCCCAAAGTGCATCGTCTAATTTCTTAGACCAAATCTTTCGAGACCTGTTGAATTTTTTTTGTAATATTAACTTTATTTCTCTATTGCTAAGTTCAAGTTGACCACTAGACTGAGGATGATAGGGTGATGCAATTCTATGGTTAACATCGTATTTAGCAAGCATTTTACGGAAAGCGCCATGAATAAAGTGTGAACCACCATCAGTCATTAAATATCTAGGGACTCCAAACCTTGGGAAAATGACTTCCTTAAGCATTTTAATAGAGGTGTTGTGATCAACACTACTAGTTGGAATAGCTTCTACCCACTTAGTAACATAATCAACAACAATCAAAATATGAGTATACCCATTAGAGGAAGGAAAAGGTCCCATGTAATCAAATCCCCATACATCAAATGGTTTAACAACAAGAGAATAATTCATAGGAATATCTTGACGCTTACCAATATTTCCAATTCTTTGACATTCATCACAAGATAAAACAAACTTAAGTGCATCTTTGAAGAGAGTAGGCCAATAAAAACCAGATTGCAATACCTTATGAGCAGTTCTATCTCCCACATGATGTCCTCCATAAGCTTCGGAGTGACATTTCCGTAGGATTTGTTCCTGTCCATGCTCAGGTACACAACATCTAATAATACCATCTACTCCTTCTTTATAAAGATGTGGATCATCCCAAAAGTAATGTCTTAAATAAAAGAAGAATCTTTTTCTTTTGTTGGTATGTGAAGCTAGGTGGTATATATTTAGTAACAATATAATTAGAATAGTCAGCATACCAAGGAGTGTTATGAGAAACATTTATTGCAGCTAATTTTTCATCTAGAAAACTATCATTAATAGGTTGTGGGTCATCAAGAATATTTTCTAACCTAGACAAGTTATGAGCTACGGGGTTCTCAGCTACTTTTCTATCAGTGATATGTAAGTCAAATTCTTGTAGCAAAAGAACCCACCTAATAAGTCTAGGTTTAGCATCTTTCTTTTCCATAAGATATTTTATAGCAGCATGATCGGTGTGAACGATCACTTTAGAATCAACAATGTAAGATCTAAATTTATCACAAGCAAAGACCACTGCTAAGAATTCTTTTTCAGTAGTAGCATAATTTCGTTGAACACTGTCTAGAGTTTTACTAGCATAATGAATAACATTTAATTTCTTATCAACTCTTTGTCCTAGAACAGCACCAACATCATAGTCACTAGCATCACACATAATTTCAAAAGGCAAGTTCCAATGAGGTGGTTGAACAACAGGTGCAGAAATTAAGGCTTTCTTAAGTGTTTCAAAGGCTTCTACACAATCATCATCAAAAACAAATGGAACATCCTTTTGTAAAAGATTTGTAAGAGGCCTAGAATTTTAGAGAAGTCTTTAATAAACCTCCTATAGAAACCAGAATGACCGAGGAAAGTACGAATACCTTTGATATCTTCAGGACATGGCATTTTCTCAATTGCATCAACTTTAGCTTTGTCCACCTCAATACCTCATTTGGAAATTTTATGTCCCAAGATGATACCTTCATTAACTATAAAGTGTCACTTCTCCCAATTCAGGACGAGATTAGTTTGCTCACATCTTTGCCGAACTCGATCAAGGTTGCTCAAGCAATCATCAAAAGAAGTTCCGTAAATGGAAAAATGATCCATGAAAACCTCAACAATCTTTTCACAAAAGTCAGAGAATATAGGAGTCATGCATCTTTGAAAGGTAGTAGGTGCATTGCATAAACCAAAAGGCATACGTCTATAAGCATGAGTTCCAAAAGGACAAGTAAAGGTGTTTTTCTCTTGATCAGGTTGTGAAACAGGTATTTGAGAAAAAACGGAGTATCCATCAAGTAAGAAAAATGTGTGTGCTTGGACAACCTTTCTAGCATTTGATTAATAAAAGGTAGAGGGTAATGATCCTTTCTAGTAGCTTTATTTAATTTTCAAAAATCAATTACCATTCTGTAGCCAGTGATAATTCTTTGTGGAATAAGTTCATTTTTATCATTAGGAACAACAGTAATACCTCCTTTTTAGGGACACAATGAACGGGACTTACCCATCTACTATCAGCTCTAGGATAGATTATACGTGCTTCCAAAAGCTTCAATATTTCAGTTCTTACCACTTCTTTCATTTTAGGGTTTAAACATCGTTGGTGATCAAGAACGGGTTTAGCATCAGGCTCCATATTAATTTTGTGCTGACAGAGAGTGGGACCAATGCCCTTTAAATCACCAGGAGTATATCCAATAGCAGCTCGGTGCTTGTACAGAACCTTCAGTAATCTTTCTTCTTCATGTTCCGAAAGGTTAGCACTAATAATAACAAGATATATCTTTTTCTCATCAAGATAAGCATATTTCAAAGTGCCTAGCAATTGTTTTAATTCAAACATAGGATCACCTTTAGGTGGAGGAGGACCTCCTAGAGTTACAATAGGAAAATTGTGTTTAAGTAGTGGACGTTGTTCAAAGAAATTTTATCTATTTCATTTCTTTCATGCAGATGCATATCATTTTCATGGTCTAGCAAATATTGTTCTAGAGGATTAGTAGGAGGCACATCAATAGAAGCAAGACCAATTATTTCATCCTTACTATACAATTCTTTCTTATGTTCCTTTCTACTAAACTTGGAAAAATTAAACTCGTGAGACTCATCACCAAAACTAACACCGACAGTTTGCTTCTCGCAATCTATTTTAGCATTAAAGATGTTCAAGAAAGGTCTACCAAAGATAATGGGACAAAAGTCATCTTGTGGGGAACCAAGAACAAGAAAATTAGTAGGGTATTTTATTTTCCCACACAATACTTCAACATCTCTAACAACCCCAAGTGATGTGATGGTGTCTCTATTAGCAAGTTTAATGGTAACATCTATGTATTCTATTTCAGCGGGTGCTATATCATTCATAATTTCTTGGCATAAGGTAAAAGGAATAGCACTCACGCTAGCACCTATGTCGCATAAACCATGATAACAATGATCTCCTATTTTAACTGAGACAACATGCATGCCAACAACGGGTATATGTTTATCTTTTTCATTGGGTTTGGCAATTCTAGCAGCTTCATTATAGAAGTAAATAATATGCCCATCTATATTTTCAACCAAGAGATCTTTAACCATAGCAACACTAGGTTCTACTTTGATTTGTTCAGCAGGTTTGAAAGTTATAATATAACTTTTGTTGACCACAGTTGAAACTTTAGCATGTTCCTTTATCCTAACAGGGAAAGGTGGTTTTTCAATATAAGAAGTAGGAACAACTGCATTATAAATTATAGTTTCATCTTTAGCTATTACCGGTTCTTTAATTTTCTTCTTTGATAGGTGGGTGATATTTAAACCACTTCTACTTAGGAAGATCAACAAGAGTAGCAAATGATTCACAAAAGGAGGCTACTACTTAAGAGTTAAGTCCATATTTAGTGGTAAACTTTTGAAAAAAATCGTTATTCATAAAAGATTTAACACGATCATACTTGAGCTTAATAACTGACTCTTTACCTTCGTCGACTTCCCAATCTTCAGAGTTGATTCGTTCAAAAAGATCCCACCGGAAGTCAATAGTCTTCTTCATAAAGGAACCAGTACAAGAAGTACCGGGCATGGATCGATCATCATGAGAAAGCCGAGCATAAAAATTCTGAATTATAATATCACTTGGGAGCTCATGATTGGGGCATGAATATAACACTGAATTAAGCCTCCCCCAAGCTAGAGCAATACTTTCTCCTTCACAAGGCCAAAAAAATAAATATAATTCCAATCATGATGAACTAGATGCATAGGGTATTTTTTGGTGAAACTCCAATTTCAATCGATTCCAATTCCAGGATCCAATATCATCGCATAGCCTATACCATGTCAATTATTTTCCCTTCAAAGATAAATGGAAGACCTTCTTCTTAGCTTCATCTCCGGTAAAACTGCAAGCTTAAATAATCCACAAATTTCATCCACATATATCAAGTGCATATCAGAATGTTCGGTTCCATCCCCTGCATAAGGATTAGCTAGCAGTTGTTCTATCATACTTGAAGGAATTTCATGAACAATATTTTCAGTAGGTGTAGTAGGTTGAGGGGTAACTAATTGTGGTTTTGGTCGAGGTGAAGATACCCCGAACAAACCCCTCAAAGGATTGTTTTCCATTGTAGCAAGTGACAATAAATTTCACCACGTATTAATAATTTTTCCTTACCGATTTCCACTTACCAAGAGCACCTCACTACCCGACAACGGTGCCAGAAAAGAGCCTTGATGACCCACAAGTATAGGGGATCAATCGTATTCTTTCTGATAAGTAAGAGTGTCGAACCCAACGAGGAGCAGAAGGAAATGACAAGCAATTTTCAGCAAGGTAATGTCTGCATACACTGAAATTGTAAGTAACGAGTAGTTTGATAGCAAGGTAATTTGTAACGAGCAAGTAACGGTAACGATAACAAAAGTGAAGCAAGGTAGCCCAATACTTTTGAGGCAAAGGACATGCCAAAACAGTCTCTTATAATAAGCAAAGCGTTCTTGAGGGTACACGAGAATTTCATCTAGTCACTTACATCATGTTGGTTTGATTTGTGTTCACTACTTTGATAATTTGATATGTGGGTGGACCGGTGCTTAGGTGCTTTTATTACTTGAAAAAACCTCCTACTTATGATTAACCCCCTCACAAGCATCCACAACCACGAGAAAAGTATTCAGAATAATTCTAACCATAGCATGAAACTCTTGGATCCAAATCAGCCCCTTACGGAATATCACATAAATTAGGGTTTAAGCTTCTGTCACTCTCGCAACCCATCATCTAATAACTACTCCATAATGCATTCCCTTAGGCCCAAGTATGGTGAAGTGTCATGTAGTCGACGTTCACATGACACCACTAAGGGAATCACAACATACATATCATCAAAATATCAAACACATATCAAGTTCACATGATTACTTGCAACAAGATTTCTCCCGTGATCTCAAGAACAAAAGTAACTACTTAGAAATGGTAATCATGATCAAGATAAAAGGGGTATTAAATAGCATAATGGATCTGAACATATATTCTTCCACCAAATAAACCATATAGTAATCAACTACATGATGTAATCAACACTACTAGTCACCCACAAGTACCAATTTATAGTTCTGGTACAAAAATTGAACACAAGAGATGAACTAGGGTTTGAGAGGAGATGGTGTTGTTGAAGATGTTGATGGAGATTGCCCTCCCCAAGATGGGATAGTTGTTGGTGATGATGATGATGATGATTTCCCCCTCTGGGAGGGAAGTTCCCCCGGCAGAATCGCTCCACCGGAGGGCAAAAGTGCTCCTGTCCAAGTTCCGCCTCGAGACGGCGGCGCTTCAGCCTGAAAGTCCTCTCCTTATTTTTTCTAGGTCAAAATGACTTATATACCAGAAGAGGGGCACCGGAGGTCAGCCGAGGATGGCACAACCCACCAGGGCGCGCCTGGGCTCCCTAGTATGCCCAGGTGGGTTGTGCCCACCTGGTGGGCCCCCTCTGGTAGTTATTTGCTCCAGTAATTTTTATTTATTCAATAAAAAATCCTCGTGAAGTTTGAGCTCATTTGGAGTTGTGCAGAATAGGTAGCCCGACGTAGCTTTTTCAGATCCAGATTTCTAGCTGCCGGAATTTTCCCTCTTTTTGTGAACCTTGCATTTTATGAGAGAAAAGGCATTAGAGTTACTCCAAAAAGCTTATTATGCATAAAAACATCAGAAATAACAGTAGGAAAACATGATGCAAAATGGACGTGTCAGACCATGTCGTCCTTGTTGACTGTAGTGCAGAGGGTTGTTAATTCTCCGGCTGTGAGGAGCTCAGCTAGTGCCTCGAGGGCGAGTGATGTGGTCTTGTTTTCAGCTTGGAGGGCTGTGTTCAGATTGCTAGCGAGCGAGATTATGCCATTAGGCCATGGCATTTTGAGTTTCATGTATCCATAATGCGGTACAACCTAGAACCTTGCGAATGCCTCACATCCCAAAAGGGCGTGGTATCCGCTGTGGAAGGGCACAATGTGGAATAACAAGGGTTCAGATATGTAGTTGTCGGGGGTACTATACACCACGTCCAAGGTTATGTGTCTGAAGTAGTGCGCCTCCCTGTCGGGTATAATTCCTCTGAATGTGGTATGACTGTGCTCGATGTGGGATCTGTTGAGCTATATTTTGTCAAGCTTGTCCTCATAAATGAGGTTCACGCCACTGCCCCCATCCATCAACACTTCAGTTAGCCTAAAGCCATCGGTTATGGGGTCAAGGACTAGTGCGGCGGGTGCATGGGTGGGGCGGGACCTTGGATCGTCCTTCTGATCAAAGGTAATAGGTGTGTCTGCCCATGGCAGTGCGGCTGTCACCTAGTATAGACTTGGCCGAGCTCTCTAAGAGCTCTTTTCCTTTGATTGTTTGAAGAGAACGTCTCATAAAATGCCAGGACGTTGTCGTCGTGGGGTGGCGTTGTTGATCGTCTATCAGGGGGTGTGAGACCCAAGATATTTTCGCCACTTTTGGCCACCTGCCTCACCACCCAACAAGCTCGAAGGCTATGACTTGGATTTGTGTTAAGCATGGCCGAGTTTATAGGGCATGGTTTATCTAGTAATTCATCCAAGACCATTCTGGGTCTATTTTTCTTCTCGGGCGATCGTTTCTCATGTCCTTGCTTTGCTTGGGCTTTCCTGGGCAGGGATTGACTCATTGCACATTTGCTGCAACCTCCAGGTGCTTTCCATGGCGCAATATTTGTGTACCATGTCCAATAATTCGCCGAAGTATTGCACGCGACGACAGGCGAGGGCATTTAGGATTCTTGCGTCCCGGGAGTTGAACCAAAAAGCTTCAATTATTTCTTCATCTCGATAGTCTGTTATCTTATTTTTAACCACGAGAAATCTGGCCTAGTAATGATGGACTGATTCTTTGGGCTGCTACTTGATGTACATCAGGTCCCATACATCTGGACTTCCCGCGTCCGGGGAATAATCGGTGTGGGAGGTGGGTGGGAACTTTTTTAGCCCTCCCATCGGCTGTTAGTCCGGAGCGTGGGCAGCAGTGAGCCGTGCTTGGGCTGTATCCGGATTAGGTCGCATAGTATTCGGGCATGCACCTTGATATGTCCATTTTGCACCATGCTTTTATATTGATATTTATTGCATCATGGGCTGTTATTATGCATTATGGTACAATACTTATGCCTTTTCTCTCTTATTTTACATGGTTTACATGAAGAGGAGAATGCCAGCAGTTGAAATTCTGTACCGGAAAGGGTGCAAACCTGAGAGACCTATTCTGCACAACTCCAAAAGTCCTGAAAATTTCTGAAGAATTATTTCAGAATATATAAAAAATATTGGGCGAAGAAAATACCAGAGGGGACCCACCAAGTGACCACAAGGGTGGGGGGGGGGGGCGCCCTACCCCCTGGCTTGTGGGCCCCCTTGCAGGCCTCCGGTGCCCCTCTTCTGCTATATGATGTATTTTTACCTGGAAAAAAATTAGAAGGAAGCTTTCGGGACGAAGCGCTACCGTCTCGAGGCGGAACTTGGGCAGAACCAATCTAGGGCTCCGGCGGAGTTGTTCTGTCGGGGAAGTTTCCCTCCCGAAGGGGGAAATAGAAGCCGTCGTCATCACCAATGATCCTCACCTCGAGAGGGGGTCAATTTCCATAAACATCTTCACCAACAACATCCCCTCTCCAAACCCTAGTTCATCTCTTGTATCCGATATTTGTCTCAAAACCTCAGATTGGTACCTGTGGGTTGCTAGAAGTGTTGATTACTCCTTGTAGTTGATGCTAGTTGGTTTATTTGGTGGAAGATCATATGTTTGGATCCTTAATGATAATTATTACTCATCTGCTTATGAACATGAATATGCTTTGTGAGTAGTTATGTTTGTTCCCGAGGACATGGGAGAAGTCTTGTTATAAGTAATCATGTGAATTTGGTATTGGTTTGATATTTTGATGAGATGTATGTTGTCTTTCCTCTAGTGGTGTTATGTGAACGTCGACTACATGACACTTCACCATGATTTGGGCCTAGGGGAAGGCATTGGAAAGTAATAAGTAGATGATGGGTTGCTAGAGTGACAGAAGCTTAAACCCTAGTTTATGCGTTGCTTCGTAAGGGGCTGATTTGGATCCATATGTTTCATGCTATGGTTAGATTTATCTTAATTTTGTTTTCATAGTTGTGGATGCTTGCGAGAGGGGTTAATAATAAGTGGGAGTCTTGTCCAAGTAAGGAAAACACCGAATCACCGATCCACCCACATATCAAATTATCAAAGTAACGAATGTGAAACATATGAGCATGATGAAAACTAACTCGATAGTAATTCCCATGTGTCCTCGGGAGCATTTTGCTTTATATAAGAGTTTGTCCAGGCCTATCCTTTGCTACAAAAAGGATTCGGCCACCTTGCTGCACCTTAGTTACACTTGTTACTTGTTACCCGCTACGAATTATCTATCACAAAACTATTTGTTACCGGTAATTTCAGTGCTTGCAGAGAATACCTTGCTGAAAACCACTTGTCATTTCCTTCTGCTCCTCGTTGGGTTTGACACTCTTACTTATCAAAAGGACTATGATAGATCCCTTATACTTGTGGGTCATCAAGAATCTTTTTGGGCGCCGTTGCCGGGGAGTGAAGCGCCTTTGGTAAGGAAAAAATTATATTGTGCTGAAATTTACTGTCACTTGTCACTATGGAAAATAATCCTTTGAGGGGATTATTCGGGATATCTTCACTCCAATTCGAAGAATAAAGAGTTGATCCTCAACCTAATGAGCCTACTGAAACTATTTATTATGAAATTCCTTCGGGTATGATAGAGAAACTGCTAGCTAATCCTTATGCAGGAGATGGAACATTGCATCCTGATATGCATCTAATCTATGTGGATGAAGTTTGTGGATTATTTAAGCTTGTAGGTGTGCCCGAAGATGAAGTCAAGAAGAAGGTATTCCCTTTATCTTTGAAGGAGAAGGCATTGACATGGTATAGGATATGTGATGATATTGGATCATGGAATTACAACCGATTGAAATTGGAATTTCATTAAAAATTTTATCCTATGCATCTGGTTCATCATGATCGGAATTATATTTATAATTTTTGGCCTCGTGAAGGAGAAAGTATCGCTCAAGCTTGGGGGAGTCTTAAGTCAATGTTATATTCATGCCCCAATCATGAGCTCTCAAGATAAATTATTGTTTACAATTTTTATGCTCGGCTTTCTCGTAATGATCAATCCATGCTTGATACTTCTTGTACTGGTTCTTTTATGAAGAAGACTATTGAATTCAAATGGGATTTATTGAAAAGAATTAAATGCAACTATGAAGATTGGGAACTCGACGAAGGTAAGGAGTCAGGTATAAACCTTAAGTTTTATTGTGTTAAATCTTTTATGGATACCGATGCTTTTCGTGAATTTAGCACTAAATATGGACTTGAATCTGAGATATAAGCTTCTTTCTGTGAATCATTTGCTACTCATGTTGTTCTCCCTAAGGATAAGTGGTTTAAGTACCATCCTCCCATTCAAGTGAAAGTACTAGAACCTATTAAAGTTGAAGAAGAAACTATTACCTATAATGTTGATCCTGTTATTCCTACTGCTTATATCGAGAAACCACCTTTTCCTGTTAGAATAAAGGATCATGCTAAAGCTTTAACTATGGTTTGTACGAGTTATACTAGAACACCTACACCCCTTGAACAAATTAAAGTTGAAGCTAGTGTTGCTATGGTCAAAGATCTCTTGGTCGATAATATTGATGGGCATGTTATTTATTTCTGTGATCAAGCTGCTAGAATTGCTAGACCCGATAATAAAGATAAACATAGACCTGTTGTTGGCATGCCTGTTGTTTTTGTTAAAATAGGAGATCATTGCTATCATGGTTTATGTGATTTGGGTGCTAGTGTGAGTGCAATTCCCTTTACATTATATCAAGAAATTATTAATGATATTGCACCTAATGAGATAGAAGAAATTGATGTTACTATTAAGCTTGCTAATAGAGATACCGTATCACCAATTGGGATTGTTAGAGATGTTGAAGTCTTGTGCGGGAAAATAAAAAACCCTACTGATTTTCTTGTTCTTGGTTCCCCACAAGATGATTTTGTACCATTATATTTGGTAGACATTTCTTGAACACTGTCAATGCTAAGATAGATTGCAAGAAAGAAACAATTAGTGTGAGTTTTGGGGATGTGTCCCATGAATTTAATTTCTCCAAATTTCATAGATACCCCCATGAAAAAGAATTGCCTAGTAAAGATGAAATTATTGGTCTTGCTTCTATTGCTATGCCTCCTACATCCTTTAGAACAATATTTGCTAGACCATGAAAATGATATGTTTATGAATGAAATAAGGGAATTAGATGAGATATTCTTTAAACGGATGCCTATTTTGAAACACAATTTGCCTGTTGAAACTCTTGGAGATCCTCTACCACCCAAGAGTGATCCTGTGTTTGATCTTAAACAATTGCCTGATACTTTGAATATTCTTATCTAGATGACAAGAAGATATATCCTATTATTATTGGCGTTAACCTTTCAGAGCATGAGGAGACGAAATTATTGAGAACTCTGAAGAAGCACTATGCTTCTATTGGATATACTCTGGATGATCTTAAGGGCATTAGTGCCATGCTATGTCAGCATAAAATTAGTATGGAGCGTGATGCTAAACCAGTTGTTGATCATCAATGACGGTTAAATCCTAAGATGAAGGAAGTGGTAAGAAATGAAATATTAAAGCTTCTGGAAGCAGGTATAAGTTATCCTATTGCTGGTAGTAGATGGGTAAGTCCTGTTCATTGTGTCCCTAAGAAGGGAGGTATTACTATTGTTCCCAATGATAAGAATGAATTGATCCCGCAAAGAATCATTACAGGTTATAGAATGGTAATTGATTTTAGAAAATTAAATAAAGCTACTAGGAAAGATCATTACCCTCTACCTTTTATTGATCAAATGCTAGAAATACTATCCAAACATACACACTTATGCTTTCTAGATGGTTATTCTGGTTTTTTCCCAAATACTAGTGTCAAAAGAGGATCAAGAAAAGACTATTTTTACTTGCCCTTTCGGTACCTTTGCTTATAAACGCATGCCTTTTGGTTTATGTAATGCACCTGCTACCTTTCAATGATGTATGACTACTATATTCTCTGACTTCTGTGAAAAGATTGTTGAGGTTTTCATGGATGATTTCTCCGTTTACGAAACTTCTTTTGATGATTGCTTAAGCAACCTTGATCGAGTTTTGCAGAGATGTGAAGAAAATATTCTTGTCTTGAATTGGGAAAAGTGTCACTTTATGGTTAATGAAGGTATTGTCCTGGGGCATAAAATCTCCGAAAGAGGTATTGAAGTGGATAAAGCTAAAGTTGATGCTATTGAAAAAAATGTGGTGTCTTATCAAAGGTATAAGAAGTTTCCTTGGTCATGCTGGTTTCTATAGGAGACTTATTAAAGACGTCTCTAAAATTTCTGGGCCTCTCACTAATCTCTTGCAAAAAGATGTCCGATTTGTTTTTGATGATGATTGTGTAGAAGCATTTGAAATACTTAAGAAAGCCTTGATTTCTGCACCTATTGTTCAACCACCTGATTGGAACCTACCCTTTGAAATTATGTGTGATGCTAGTAATTATGCATTGGTGCTGTTGTAGGACAAAGAGTTGATAAGAAATTAAATGTTATTCATTATGCTAGTAAAACTCTAGATAGTGCTTGAAGATATTATGCCACCACTGAAAAAAGAATTTTTAGCAGTTGTATTTGCTTGTGACAAGTCCAGATCTTATATTGTTGATTCCAAAGTAACTGTCCACACTGATCATGCTGCTATTAAATATCTTATTGAAAATAAAGATGATAAACCTAGACTTATTAGATGGGTTCTCTTGCTACAAGAATTTGATTTGCATATTATTGATAGAAAGGGTGCCGAGAACCCCGCAACAGATAACTTGTCTAAGTTAGAAAATGTTCTTGATGACCCACTACCTATTGATGATAGTTTTCCTGATGAACAATTAGCTGTCATAAATGCTTCTCGTAGTGCTCCATGGTATGTTGATTATGCTAATTAAATTGTTTCCAAATTTATTCCACCTAGTTTCACATGCTAGCAAAAGAAAAAGTTTTTCTATGATTTAAGACATTACTTCTGGGATAACCCACATATTTATAAAGAAGGAGTAGATGGTGTTATTAGACATTGTGTACCTGAGTATGAACAGGAACAGATCCTACACAAGTGTCTCTCTGAGGCTTATGGAGGACACCATGCTGGTGATAGAACTACATACAAGGTATTACAATCTGGTTTTTGTTGGCCTACTCTTTTCAAGGATGCTTGTAAGTTTTTCTTGTCTTGTGATGTATGGCAGAGGATTGGTAATTGTCGGGGAAGCTGATCCACGAACACCTATGGGACTGGCGGACCGAGCCCCTTTCGGTTCGGCGGGGGGCGGAGATCGCACGAAGAGCGGATCGAGGCGAAGCACACGAGCAGTTTACCCAGCTTCGGAGCTCTCCGGAGAGATAATACTCCTACTGCTGCTTGTCTGATTGTATTGAGTTCTTGCTTGGGAGCGCTCGAGTGCTATGGTGCACACGAGCTGCTAACGAGACCGAGCGTGTGTGTTTTTCTGGCTTCCGAACTGAGTCCAGCCGAACCCCACCCCTCTACGTTGCGCATGGGCCTCCTTTTATATGCTCAAGGGGTCACCGACAGGTGGCAACGTAGACAAGGGTAAAAATGGAAAAGGAGTTGCGGTTGGTACAACTACCTGTATAGTGTATCCTACCTAACCCTGACAGCAGGGGACAAAGGCATTAAATGCCCGTCTGTGTCGCCCAAACAGTGCGGGAAAGGACCGTCAGGGACGCCACCGTTCGCCACGATGGTAATCTTGTCAGCGTCGCTTGCCACCTCGCACCGCAGGCTGCACAGACTCTTGCCACGCGCGCCTGGGAAGGCCCCAGGGTGACACGTTGGTGGATGTGCTGGAGCGCGGGTACAGGGTGGTTAATTGCCGTGGCAAGCGCCTTGTCGCGGTCGTTGTCTTGTCGCACCCGGAAGCTTGTCGCTCACCAGGCCTTGCCGGGACGCGTGGCACGTCGCGGCAAGTTCCTTGAGATGCCTTGGTTGGCCTTCCCGGCAAGCTCCTCTTGCCGGGGCCTTGTCTCTCGGCTTGAATACTTTGTTCTTGAATGGCTCCAAAGGAACCACGGAGGATCTTGGCGGTCGCCCGGCAAGCCTTGCCACGGGGTGCTGCAACTGCCCGTGCACAAGTTCGGGGCACTAGAGTACCCTTATTCTAGTACACCGACAGGAGCCCCCGGGCCTGGGCCACACACGGTGCCGAGCGCTGTTGGGCCAGGCCCAAAACAGGGCATGGGCACGCGCGGCCTGGGTTACGCCGTACCTTACTCCGTATCCACCGCGCCCTCCCCCAACGGCACGCGTCGAATGCGGCGTCGTGGGAGAGATCGTGGGTGGTTTCTTTATTCAGAAGGACGAAACGCCCGCCCCCTCCCTCTTTATAAGCAGGGGAAACAGGGGCAGTCGCCCATCTCGCCGGTTGTTACTCCATTTCCGGAAATCTCCGCTGCTCCCCCCTTCTTCCCAAAGTCGAAAGAGAGCAGTGCTCCGCCCCTCATCGCCACCAACGCCACCGACGCCGCCGATCTCCCCCGCCACCTTCGCCATGGCTCCGAAAGCCGACAAGGGGAAGGGCGTGAAATCGGCCGAGGCGCAGCGGCTCGCGGCGCTGCGAAAGGAGCGGGCCATCTTCCCCCCTCAGCTTGACATGAAGGAGCTGAGGGAGTACTACTACCTCTTCTGGTCGACGTAGACGCGAGCGCGTCCACGCACGAGGGTACTCTCAGCTGCCGCTTCGCAACTGGCTCCGAACAGGTACCCCTTCTTCGCGCTGTTCTTCTACTGCGGGCTCTGCCCGCCCTTCTCTGAATTTTTCTGTGATATCATGAACACCTACGGGTTCCGCCTCCTTGATTTCACCCCCAACGCCGTTCTGACCATGGCAGTTTTCGCACGCCGCAGCTGCCGAGGCCGCCAAGAAGGAGTTGGAGACGAAGGTAGCGCAGCTGGAGGCCGATCTCAAGGCGAGCGGCGAGGAGCTTGCTGCGCTCAAGCGCGAGCACGAGAAGGACGCCGCCGCTCACGGTGAGCTGTAGGGTCTTCTCGCTGAGAGGAGCAAAGAGCTCAATGCCGCCAAGGACTCCAATGCGGATCTTGAGCTGAAGTTGGCCACCTTGACTCAGACGCTGGATGGCGCCAGAGAGCAGGAGGCGACATTGAAGGAGAAGATCAAGGCCGACGAGGTGCTGCTGGCGAATGCTACTGCCGCCCACGATGCTTTCAGGGAGACTGTGGAGCACTGGACCGAGGGTCTGGTGGATCTTGCCGCAGCCATCGATGGGGAGTTGGCGCAGCTGGGGATGGAGGATCTCGGGTACTCCTCCGATGAGCACCTCTAACCCAACGCCAAGCTCAGCCTGTTCTTCAAAGGCATGGCGACGGCCCTCCAGCGACTCCGGGAGAAGATCCCAAAGCAGCTGGCCGACGAGTCGCGCAGGATCTGCTCGGGGGCTCTTCAGAAGGTGCTGGTGAAGGTGGCCTTCCGCAACCCAGGCCTCAACCTCACCAACGTCCTCAGGTCCTTGCAGCCGGATGCTGATCTAGAGGCGCTCAAGGCCCTTGTCGCACCCATTGTGGACAAGGTGAGCGAGATCAAGAGGGTTGAGGGTGATCGCATAGATTAGGCCGCCCATCTTTTCTTTTTCTTGTCGCTGCTGACCATGTCATGGGAACAATCTATTAGAGCTTGCGACAAGCTATCTTGTAATATAACTCTATTTTGGGTAGAGATTGCTATGTTATTTCCTCTACTTGCTTCCTTCCTTTGTATGTTTTTACCCTACGCTTTTAGGGAACTTGTCGGCGCAGGCACCTTAGCCGCGAGCACTGAGTGCGGGACGTCAGCAGCCTGCTGGCGGTGCCGCTACCGACAAGAAACCTTGTCGCAACTAGTCGCAGCTCACTTAAGTTGTTGAGCGGACTCGAAACAAAGTAAGGGCTCAACTAGCTACGAGTTGGTTCCTCCGCGCACAGGTTTTCCATACAAAGCATGGTCGTTCGAGGAAAATAACCTAAAAATTTAAAACTGATTGCTCAAACTTTGGCAACTTAGCTTTTCTGTCGTTTGCTTCCCGGTAAGGCGAAACTTCTTCGAGCGACGCTTGGTCCATACCATTATCTTCTCCTTTCCCCCCGGCAAACTTGTGGGCGAGGGAACCTTTCTTTCTTTGAGAAAAAGAGAGAAGAGAAAATAAAGATATGGAGCCGCATGGCTCGTTATTGCTTACCGGGGATAGGTGCTGCACAAAGTGTCATATAACGCATGCAAAAAATAGTAGAAAGCATGAAATCGACAAGATGTGCAGGGCACATGAGCTTTACTTATGCACGGGGTCTGCGCCCGGCTTTGTACAAAGGATTACATGCAACATCGGAAAGACTTGTACAAAAGGTGGTTGCCGGAACGGGTTCCGGCAATCGCGCCCTACGGGTAAAACTTACGAAGATGCTCAATGTTCCAGGAGTTGCTCACTGGAATGCCATCTTCGGTCTCAAGGCGGACAGCGCCAGACCTAGTGACTCGTTTCACCCGGTAAGGGCCTTCCCACTTTGGCGTCAACTTGTTGGATTTCTTGGCGGACTGAACGCGCCGAAGAACAAGGTCGCCTTCCTCGAAACTTCTGGCATTAACTTTGCAGCTATGGTAGCGGCGCCAAAGCTTGCTGGTATCGAGCAGCTCGTACAGCAGCCCGAAGACGGTCCTCCTCAAGGAGCAGCGCGTCATCTTGTCGCAGCTGCTCTTGCTCAAGCTCATCATAAGCGAGCACTCGAGGTGATCCGTATACGAGTTCCGTGGGGAGAACTGCCTCTGCTCCATAGACTAGAGCGAAAGGTGTCTGGCCAGTGGCTCGATTTGGCGTTGTCCTGATCGACCAAAGAACCACCGGCAGCTCCTCAATCCAGTTCTTTCCGCACTTGTGTAGCCTGTCGAAAGTCCTGGTCTTGAGCCCGTGCAGCACTTCAGCATTCGCCCTCTCTGCTTGACCGTTGCTTCTCGGATGAGCAACAAAAGCGAAGCAGACCTTGGCGCCAAGATCTTGGACGTACTGCATGAAGGTGCGTCTCGTAAATTGCATGCCGTTGTCGGTGATGATCCTGTTAGGGATCCCGAAATGGCAAACAATTGACCTAAAGAACTTGACTGCTGACTGTGCTGTCACCTTCCTCACTGGTTCCACTTCCGGCCACTTTGTGAACTTGTCGATCGCAACGTACAAGTACTCAAAGCCCCCGACAGCTCGGGGAAAGGGGCCGAGGATGTCGAGCCCCCAGACTGAAAATGGCCAGGATAAAGGGATCGTCTGGAGAGCTTGAGCTGGCTAGTGTATCTGTTTGGAATGGAACTGGCACGCTTCACACTTGGTTACTTGTGCAGTTGCATCCTGGAGGGCTGTCGGCCAAAAGAAACCTTGCCGGAATGCTTTGCCGGCAAGTGCTCTTGCGCCAATGTGGTGACCACATATGCCTCCATGTATCTCTGCCAACAGCTTTTGTCCGTCTTCCCGGTGAATACACTTCAATTTCACGCCATTGAGTCTTCTTCTGTACAGTGTGTTGTCGACAAACTGGTACATACTTGACTGCCGGGCTACTCTTTCCGCTTCTTCTTGCTCTTCGGGAAGTTCTCCTGTCTGAAGGAAATGGACAATCTGCTGCGCCCATGCTGGAGCTTGCGGCTCGACAACAAGGACTAAAGGCACATCTGCTGCTGCGGGAACATCCGCTTCTACGGCGAGAACCTGTGGCTCAGCCGGAGCTTGACTTTCCCCGGCAAGCTTGCCAGAGCAAAACTTGTCGGGAGCGTCTGCTTCAACGAAACAAACCCTAGGGCTTGTCGGAGCAGACTGCTCCTCAGCATCCTTGGTGTTGATCTTGAGGACCTTCTTGGCGGCGGCTTCGGGGAGCTCTACCGGAAAATAGTCACCAGAGATCAGCTTCCTCTTCTTGTTCTGTCCAATTGATGGCGTTACGGACGGTTGAGTCAGCTTGAGCACAAAGATCCCTGGTTCCACAGGTAACTTAAGTGCAGCACACTTTGACAGGCCATCAGCAATGTCATTCTGAGCTCTTGGAACATGTTCCATCTGTAGGCCGTCAAAGTGCTCTTCTAGCTTTCTCACTTCATCAACGTAAGCTTCCATCAACGGACTCTGATAATTCTTGTTCACTTGGCGGACGACAAGCTGTGAGTCACCCCTGACAATGAGCTTCTTGATCCCAAGGTCTGCTGCGATCCTGAGACCGGCAAGCAAACCTTCATACTCTGCAGTATTGTTTGTTGCTTGCTCCTTGGGAAAGTGCATCTGGACTACGTACTTGAGGTGCTCTCCGGTGGGTGCAACAAGTAGCACGCCAGCACCGGCGCCTTGCAGCGAGAAGGCACCATCAAAGCACATCAGCCACTCTTTGCTTGCTTCCTTGACGGGGATGCTCGTTTCTGGAACTTCTTCATCTGGTGTTGGCGTCCACTCCGCTATGAACTCTGCTAATGCCCTGCTTTGGATAGTTGAAGTGCTTTCAAACTTGAGGCCAAAGCTTGACAGTTCCAGTGCCCACTCGACAATCCTGCCTGTTGCTTCCGGATTTTGCAGTATCCTCTTCAGCGGAAAACGAGTGACGACTGTGATCTCATGTGCTTGGAATTAATGGCGCAGCTTTCTCGAGGCCATGAGAAGGCCGAAAAGCAATTTGTGCACACCAGAGTACCTTGACCTAGCCCCCTGCAGAAGGGAACTGACAAAGTAAACTGGGCGCTGCACCATTCTCTTCTGCATCTCCTCACGCGTCTGCGTAGATCCATCTTTGTCGGGACCAGAGCTTGCCGGCGAAGTCCCTTGCTTGTCGCTGGATGTACTTGCCGTGGTTGCCGGCTCATCATCCGCCTCCCTCTCCGCTACTAACGCAGCACTAACCACTTGATTGGTTGCCGCTATATATAGCAGCAACTTCTCTTATGGCTTAGGTGCGACAAGTGTTGGAGTGGAGGACAGGTATCTCTTCAAGTCCTGCAGCGCAGCCTCCGCTTCCGGAGTCCATTTCATTGGACCTGCCTTTTTCAATATTTTGAAAAATGGCAGGGCGCGCTCAGCAGACCTAGAGATAAACCTGCTGAGAGCAGCCACGCAACTGGCAAGTCTTCGTACATCCTTGACGCGCTTGGGTGCTTCAATCTGCTCAATGGCCTTGATCTTGTCGGGATTGGCTTCAATTCCCCGCTGAGACACGAAGAACCCGAGAAGCTTGCCGGAGGGGACTCCAAACACACACTTCTCGGGGTTAAGCTTGAGGTTGATCTTGCGCAGATTCGCAAAGGTTTCGTCTAAATCTTGAATCAGAGTTGCTTTGTCCTTGCTCTTGACCACTATGTCATCCATGTAGGCTTCCACATTTCTGTGCATCTGCAGCTCAAAAGCGTGATGGACAACCCTTGCAAATGTTGAACCAGCATTCTTTAAACTGAAAGGCATCCGTACAAAATAGTATGTGCCACATGGAGTGATGAATGCGGTCTTTTCCTCATCCTCTTCTGCCATGAAGATCTGATGGTATCCTGAGTATGCATCAAGAAATGAAAGCAAGTCACATCCGGCCGTGGAGTCAACAATTTGGTCGATGCGCGGTAAGGGAAATGGGTCTTTGGGACAAGCTTTATTGACATCGGTAAAGTCGATACAAAGCCTCCATTTCCCGTTTGCCTTGCGCACGACTACAGGATTGGCCAACCACATAGGATGGAGCACTCCTCTGACAAGGCCTACTGCTTCCAACTTCTTGATTTCTTCCGCGATAAATTCTTGGCGCTCCACTGCCTGTTTCCTGACTTTCTACTTGACGGGCCGCGCATGAGGACAGACGGCAAGGTGGTGCTCAATTACTTTCCTGGGAACACCGGGGATGTCAGACGGTTGCCATGCAAACACGTCGACGTTCGCCCGCAGGAAAGCAACGAGCGCGCTTTCCTATTTAGGGTCGAGAGTGGCACTGATGGTGAAGGTACCACCAGCGCCGTCCTCCTTGGCGGACACCTTCTTGGTCTCTGGTGGAGCTACCATTGTCTTTTTACACTTGCCGGTGGAGCTCGATGGTGCGTCCTCGACGGTAGCGCAGCACTCCGAAGAGGTGCGCTTGCCGGAGTGGACATCAGAACTCTTGCCGGACTTGGTCTTCTTCTTCCCCCCGGGAGCTTCAACGGCAAGTGATCTGCGATCTGTTGCGGCTGCTGCTTCCCGGTAGATCTTGTCGGTGCAGATAAGAGCATCCTTCTTGTCGCCAGGGACAGAGATGACACTTATCGAGCCTGGTATCTTCAGCATGTTGTACGCATAGTGAGAGGCTGCCATGAATTTGGCGAGTGCTGGACGGCCGAGTATCCCATTGTAAGGCAATGGAAACTCAGCAACGTCAAAAGTGACCCTCTCAGTCCTGAAGTTCAACTCGCTGCCAAATGTTACCGGCAACGTGATCTTTCCCTTCGGCTTGCTTCTTCCCGGATTGATTCCTTGGAATGTACCAGTCTCTTCGAGCTCGCTGTCAGGGATCTGGAGTTTCTGGAGTACCGCAGAGGAGATCAGGTTCAAGCCGGCCCCGCTGTCAACTAGCATCTTAGTGACCTTGAGGTTGCGGATAGTTGGTGAAACCAACATCGGCAAGCACCCGACCGCAGTTATGCGATCAGGGTGGTCCTCAATATCAAAGATGATAGGCGTGCTTGACCATTTCAGAGGCTTGCGTGACTCGACGGGTGGCTATGCTACATTGACTTCCCGCACCCACTGCTTGAGATGGCGGTGTGAAGTATGTAGAGAAGCACTGCCGTCAACACACAGGATCTCTGTGGCTTTCTGGAACTCCTGCTCATCGGTCTCGTCATTGTCCATATCTTCATCGTCATCGTCATCTTCATCCTTGTCGCGGCCGCGGGGAGGTCTGTCCCCTTGCCGCTGCTTGGCCTTGCCGCAGCGTCCTCCTCGGCCGGGGCGTTTCTTGCCGGTTCCTCCAGCACCTTCCTGGCCCTTCTCCTTGTCGCGCCGCTCGTATTCAGCCTTCTGCTGCTCGACAAGCTACTCGACTTTCTTGCAGCTCTGGAGGTCATGGCCCTTGCTGCGGTGGATCTTGCAGTACTGCCTGTTGGCGCCGTCCTGCTTGTCGGCGACCGCCACAGCCTGGTGGTTGGTGCCTGCGGCAACCTGCTTGCCGGAGCTACCAGCTTTGGCTTCCTTGCCGGATTGCTCAACAACTAGCACATCTTTGCCTTTCTTCTTCCTGTTGTTCCGCCGCCGGTTTTCTTTGCCGGGGCAGTATCCTCACTATCAGATCCTCCTGCTCCTGTATTCTCTCCAGGGAGTTTCCTCCCTTCCTCAGCACGCACACACTTGTCGGCCAGGGCATACAGCTCACTGACGTCTCTGATCTTGCACATCGCCATCTCCTCCCGCATCCTGCGGTTTCGCACGTTCTGATGGAACGCGCTGATTACCGCGGCAGGGTGGACATCTGGGATGTTGTGCTGTACACGGCTGAATCTCTGAATGTATTTGCGCAGGGGCTCTCCTTCCTTCTGGGCGAGCAGATGAAGGTCGCTTTCTTGGCCATGAGGCTTGTGGCCGCCTGTAAAGGCGCTGACAAACTGATGGCACAAGTCAGCCCAGGAAGATATGGAGTTGTCCGGCAAGTGCATGAGCCAGGATCTGACATTGGGCTTGAGCACCAGCGGGAAGTAGTTGGCAAGGATCTTGTCGTCCCGTCCCCCGGCAGCTTGCACCATGATGGTGTAGATGCTAAGGAACTCCGACGGATGCGTCTTGCCGTCATACTTCTCTGGTACATCTGGCTTGAAATTCTCTGTGCTGGGCCACTGGACTTGCCGCAGCTCACGAGTGAACGCAGGGCAACCTACCGCGTACGGCAAGTCGCCTGGTTCCCCTGGCGCATGCATGTCAACAGAGGGCCCAGCGCACTTGTCGGATTGACGTCGCGCTTCTCTTCGGCGCTCGATGCGACTACGAGTGTCTTCTTGCTGTCGTTCGTGAAGAACTTGGCGCTGATCGCGACAAGCTCGTGGATCCGACGATGCAGTGGAGTCACTGTCGAGGTGGATCCGGCAAGTCGGCGATTTTGGCCTTTGGGGTGGAGAGTGCATGGTGGTTGCACCCCCACCAGTTTCGTCGCCATCGGCTCGTGCCTGGCGGTCTTGTTGCGGCAGCGATGTACTCGGCTGCCACGGAGTGTCGCCGTTGGCGAAGCCGATGAGACTCTGAATGGTGGCCCTCCATTCGTCGATCTTGTCTGTCGTTGGAGGGTAATCTAGGAGCAGTTGAGCCCGCGCCAAAGCTTCTGCTGGAGTGGTGGGTGGCAATGCCGAACGGTGCGAGGAGCGGGATATGCTCGGACATCTAACTACGTTAGAAGGAGCAGTATCCTGTCCAGGCGACCGTGCCTCGCTTGTGCCAGCATGTTGGCGTACATGTTGGCCTTGAGCACCCCGAGATCCACCAGCTTGATCTTGGTCCAACAAACGTATGGTACTGCGAATACCATGACGCTGTCGGTCCTGCGCCTCCTGAGATGGGCGCGGTGCATGTACGGACGCCGAGGTCTACGCAGCCTTGTCCTTGGACCTGGCAGCCCCGTGAGCTCCCTCGTCGATGTCCGTTCTTCCGCCGGCGTCTACCCCACCACCCGTTTGCTCCGGTGGTGGTGGGATCGACGTGGACAGCTACCGCCGACGTCTTCTTCTTCGGTGGCATGTCGATGAGGAAAGTGAAGATCTAGCTCGTGTGAACACCGGATCGGGTTCACGCAATCTCGATGCCCCCTACCTGGCGCGCCAAAGATGTCGGGGAAGCTGATCCACGAACACCTATGGGACCGGCGGACCGAGCCCCTTTTGGTTCGGCAGGGGGCGGAGATCGCACGAAGAGCGGATCGAGGCGAAGCACACGAGCAGTTTACCCAGCTTCGGAGCTCTCCGGAGAGATAATACTCCTACTGCTGCTTGTCTGATTGTATTGAGTTCTTGCTTGGGAGCGCTCGAGTGCTATGGTGCACACGAGCTGCTAACGAGACCGAGCATGTGTGTTTTTCTGGCTTCCGAACTGAGTCCAGCCGAACCCCCCCCTCTACGTTGCGCATGGGCCTCCTTTTATACGCTCAAGGGGTCACCGACAGGTGGCAATGTATACAAGGGTAAAAATGGAAAAGGAGTTGCGGTTGGTACAACTACCTGTACAGTGTATCCTACCTAACCCTGACAGCAGGGGACAAAGGCATTAAATGCCCGTCTGTGTCGCCCAAACAGTGCAGGAAAGGACCGTCAGGGACGCCACCGTTCGCCACGATGGTAATCTTGTCAGCATCGCTTGCCACCTCGCACCGCAGGCTGCACAGACTCTTGCCACGCGCGCCTGGGAAGGCCCCAGGGTGACATGTTGGTGGATGTGCTGGAGCGCGGGTACAGGGTGGTTAATTGCCGCGGCAAGCGCCTTGTCGCGGTCGTTGTCTTGTCGCGCCCGGAAGCTTGTCGCTCACCAGGCCTTGCCGGGACGCGTGGCACGTCGCGGCAAGTTCCTTGAGATGCCTTGGTTGGCCTTCCCGGCAAGCTCCTCTTGCCGGGGCCTTGTCTCTCGGCTTGAATACTTTGTTCTTGAATGGCTCCGAAGGAACCACGAAGGATCTTGGCGGTCGCCCGGCAAGCCTTGCCGCGGGGTGCTGCAACTGCCCGTGCACAAGTTCGGGATACTAAAGTACCCTTATTCTAGTATACCGACAGTAATATTAGTAAACATCATGAAATGCCTATGAATTATTCACTTGTTATTGAACCATTTGATGTTTGGGGATTTGATTATATGGGGCCTTTTCCTTCCTCTAATGGGTATACACATATTTTAGTTGATGTTAACTACGTTACTAAGTGGGTATAAGCTATTCCAACTAGTAGTGCTGATCATAACACTTCTATTAAAATGCTTAAAGAAGTTATTTTCCCGAGGTTTAGAGTCCCTAGATAGTTGATGACTGATGGTGGTTCACATTTTATTCATGGTGCTTTTCGTAAATTGCTTGCTAAATATGATGTTAAACATAGAATTGCATCTCCATATCATCCTTAGTCTAGTGGTCAAGTAGAATTAAGCAACAGAGAAATAAAATTGATCTTGCAAAAGACTGTTAATAGATCCAGGAAGAACTGGTCTAAGAAACTGGATGATGCACTATGGGCTTAAAGAACTGCTTATAAAATCCTATGGGTATGTCTCCGTATAAAATGGTTTATGGAAAAGCATATCACTCACCTCTAGAACTAGAACAAAAAGCTTATTGGGCAATTAAAGAGCCCAACTATGATTTCAAACTTCCTGGTGAGAAGAGGTTATTTGACATTAGCTCACTTGATAAATGGAGAACCCAGGCCTATGAGAATGCCAAGTTATCCAAAGAAAAAGTTAAAAGATGGCATGACAAAAGGATACAAAGGCGTGAATTCAATGTAGGTGACCATGTCTTGCTATACAATTCTCGTTTAAGATTTTTTGCAGGAAAACTTCTCTCTAAATGGGAAGGGCCTTACATTATCAAGGAAGTTTATCATTTCAGTGCCATCAAGATCAACAACGCCGAAGGCAATAACCCGAAGGTGGTAAACGGGCAAAGAATCAAACATTATATCTCAGGTACTCCCATAAATGTTGAAACCAATATTAATAATACCATAACCCCAGAGGAGTACATAAGGGAAACCTAACAGAATGTTTCAGACTCCGAAAAGGAATAGGTATGTGGCACGGTAAGTAAACCGAGTCCAAAACTTTTCCAGTGGCAATTTTACTCCGTTTTGGAATATTTAAAAAATTAGGAAAATTAAAAGTAGTCCAAAAAGTGCACGAGGAGGCGACAAGCCCTGGGGCACTCCCTACCCCCCTGGGCGCGCCTGATAACCCACAAGTATAGGGGATCGTTTGTAGCCTTCTTCGATAAATAAGAGTGTCGAACCCAACAAGGAGCTAAAGGTAGAACAAATATTCCCTCAAGTTCTATCGACCACTGATACAAATCTACGCACACTTGACATTTTCTTTACCTAAAACCAGTATGAAACTATTTTGCAAGAATAAAACTGTGAGTACTTTGCGAGAATAAAACTACGAACAAATTGCAAGGTAATAAAAGTGGATAGCTTTTGTCAACAAGAAAGTCATTTGTCCCTAGTCAATCGATAACAAGTACCGGTAATCTTTCTTGTAATTTTATATGAGGGAGAGGCATGAGCTATCATACTTTCTCTACTTGGATCATATTCACTTATGATTGGAACTCTAGAAAACATCCGCAACTACTAAAGATCATTAAGGTCGTGAAACCCAACCATAACATTAAGTATCAAGTCCTCTTTATCCCATACGCAACAGCCCACCTACTCGGTTTTAAGCTTCTGTCACTCTCGCAACCCACCATAAGAGAATCATGAACGTATTGAACGCCCTACAATAGGTATCCCTTGTTTGTGAAAGATGGAGGGTAGCGTAGTACAACACCATAAATAAAATATACAATCATACCAACCAAGATCATGATTAACCCATAGGACATAACGGATCTACTCAAACATCATAGGATAACCATAGATCATTGGGAAATAATATATGGAGTTGAGCACCATGTTTAAGTAGAGATTACAGCGAGGAGAAGAGGTGTTACACCGCTGCATAGAGGGGAGAGAGTTGGTGTTGACGGTAGCAAGATTGTTGATGTAGATCGCTGCTACTTCTTGAGCTTGCGTTGGTTTTTCCCTCGAAGAGGAAAGGGTGATGCAGCAAAGTAGAGATAAGTATTTTCCTCAGTTAGAGAACCAAGGTATCAATCCAGTAGGAGCAACGCACAAATCACCAAGACCTGCACAAACAATCAAACAAACTTGCACCCAACATGATAAAGGGGTTGTCAATCCCTTCACGGTTACTTGCAAAAGTGAGATCTGATAGAGATAGATAAACAATAAAGTAAATATTTTGGGTATTTTAGGTTTATAGACCGGAAAGTAAAAGATTGCAAGATAGTAGATCGAAAACTAATATGATGGAAAATTGACCCGGGGGCCATAGGTTTCACTAGAGGCTTCTCTCAAGATAGCAAATAATACGGTGGGTGAACAAATTACTGCCGAGCAATTGATAGAAAAGCGCAAAGTTATGACGATATCTAAGGTAATGATCATTAATATAGGCATCACGTCCGTGTCAAGTAGACCGAAACGATTCTGCATCTACTACTATTACTCCACACATCGACCGCTATCCAGCATGCATCTAGAGTATTAAGTTCATAAAGAACAGAGTAACGCATTAAGTAAGATGACATGATGTAGAGGAATTAACTCAAGCAATATGATGAAAACCCCATCTTTTTATCCCTGATGGCAATAATACAATACGTGCCTTGCTGCCCCTACTGTCACTGGGAAAGGACACCGCAAGATTGAACCCAAAGCTAAGCACTTCTCCCATTGCAAGAAAAACCAATCTAGTTGGCCAAACCAAACCGATAGTTCAAAGAGAATTAGAAAGATATCAAATCATGCATATAAGGTTTCAGAGAAGATTCAAATCATATTCATAGATAAGTTGATCATAAATCTACAATTCATCGGGTCTCGGAAAACACACCGCAAAAAAGTATTACATCAATTAGATCTCCAAGAACATCGAGGAGAACATGGTATTGAGAATCAAAGAGAGAGAAGAAGCCATCTAGCTACTAGCTATGGACCTGTAGGTATGAGGTAAATTACTCACGCTTCATCCGAAGGGAAATATAATTGACGTAGAAGCCCTCCATGATCGAATACCCCTCCAGCAGGGTGCCGAAAAAGGTCCCTAGGTGGGATCTCATTGGTACAGATGGTTGTGGCGGCGGAAAAGTCTTTTTCTGGATTCCTGTGGTTGTTTGGGGATATATGGGAATATATAAGCGAAATAATTAGGCCAGGAGGGTCACGGGGGGCCCACAAGCGTGGGGGGCGCGCCCTACCCCCTAGGCTCTCCCTCTATCCTTGTGGCCGCCTCGTGGCTCCTCCGACTTCATCTCCATGTCTCCTGGTTGTCTTCTGGTCCAAGAAAAATCATCGCGAAGGTTTCATTCCGTTTGGACTCCGTTTGGTATTCCTTTTCTGTGAAACTCAAAAACAAGGAAAAAACATGAACTGGCACTGGGCTCTAGTTTAATAGGTTAGTCCCAAAATTAATATAAAATAGAATATTAATGCATATAAAACATCCAAAATAGATAATATAATAGCATGGAACAATAAAAAATTATAGATATGTTGGAGACGTATCAAGCATCCCCAAGCTTAATTCCTGATCGTCCTCGAGTAGGTAAATGATAAAAACAAAATTTTTGATGTGGAATGCTACATGACATATTTATCCATGTAATTTTCTTTATTGTGGCATGAATTTTCAGATCCATAAGATTCAAAACAAAAGTTTAATATTGACATAAAAACAATAATACTTCAAGCATACTAACAAGGCAATTATGTCTTCTCAAAATAACATGGCCAAAGAAAGCTTATCCCTACAAAATCATATAGTCTGGCTATGCTCCATCTTCATCACACAAAATATTTAAGTCATGCACAACCCCGATGACAAGCCAAGCAATTGTTTCATACTTTTGATGTTCTCAAACTTTTTCAACTTTCACGCAATACATGAGCATGAGCCATGGACATAACACTATAGGTGGAACAGAATATGGTGGTTGTGGAGAAGACAAAAAGAGGGAGATAGTCTCACATCAACTAGGTGTATGAACGGGCTATGGAGATTCCCATCAATAGATATCAATGTGAGTTAGTAGGGATTGCCATGCAACGGATGCACTAGAGCTATAAGTTTATGAAAGCTCAAAAATAAAAACTAACTGGGTGTGCATCCAACTTGCTTGCTCATGAAGACCTAGGGCAATTAGAGGAAGCCCATCATTGGAATATACAAGCCAAGTTCTATAATGAAAAATTCCCACAAGTATATGAAAGTGACAAAATAGGAGACTCTCTATCATGAAGACCATGGTTCTACTTTGAAGCACAAGTGTGGAAAAAGGATAGTAACATTCCCCTTCTCTCTTTTTCTCTCATTTGTTTCTCTTTTTTTGTTTGGCTTCTTTGGCCTTTTTTTTTATTTCCGCACATGGGACAATGCTCTAATAATGATGATCATCACACTTCTATTTACTTACAACTCAAAAATTACAACTCCATGGTTAGAACAAAAATATGACTCTATATGAATGCCTCCGATGGTGTACCGGGATGTGCAATGACTCAAGAGTGACATGTATGAAAGAATTATGCAAGGTGGCTTTGCCACAAATACAATGTCAACTACATGATCATGCAAAGCAATATGACAATGATGGAGCGTGTCATAATAAACGGAACGGTGGAAAGTTGCATGGCAATATATCTCGAAATGGCTATGGAAATGCCATAATAGGTAGGTATGGTGGCTATTTTGAGGAAGGTATATGGTGGGTGTATGGTATCGGCGAAAGTTGCGCGACACAAGAGAGGCTAGCAATGGTGGAAGGGTGAGAGTGCGTATAATCCATGGACTCAACATTAGTCATAAAGAACTCACATACTTATTGAAAATTTCTATTACTCATCAAAACCAAGCACTACATGCATGCTACTAGGGGAAGGGTTGGAGGAGTTAACCATCGCGCGATCCCGACCTCCACAGAAAGGATGACAATCAAAAAATACCTCATGCTCCAAGTTTGTTACATAACGGTTCACCATACGTGCATGCTACGGGAATCACAAACCTCAACACAAGTATTTATCAAATTCACAATTACTCTACTAGCATGACTCTAATATCATCATCTTGATATCTCAAAACAATCATAAGGAATCAAACTTCTCATAGTATTCAATGCACTTTATATGAAAGCTTTTATTATATACCTCTTGGATGCCTATCATATTAGAACCAAATTTATAACCAAAGAAAATTACCATGCTGTTTAAAGACTCTCACAATAATATAAGTGAAGCATGAGAGTTCATCAATTTCTATAAAATAAAACCACCGCCGTGCTCTAAAAAGATATAAGTGAAGCACTAGAGCAATATTGCCTATCTCAAAATATATAAGTGAAGCACATAGAGTAATCTAATAAATCGCGATTCATGCGTGTCCCTCTCAAAAGGTGTGTACAGCAAGGATGATTATGGCAAACTAAAAAGAAAATACTCAAATCATACAATATGCTCCAAGCAAAACACATATCACGTGGTGAATAAAAATATAGCCTCAAGTAAAGTTACCGATAGACGAAGATGAAAGAGGGGATGCCTTCAGGGGCATCCCCAAACTTAGAATCTTGGTTGTCCTTGAATATTACCTTGGGGTGCCTTGGGCATCCCCAAGCTTAGGCTCTTGCCACTCCTTATTCCATAGTTCATCAAATCCTTACCCAAAACTTGAAAACTTCACAACACAAAACTCAACAGAAAATCTCATAAGCTCCGTTAGTATAAGAAAATAAATCACCACTTTATGGTACTGTTGTGAACTCATTCTTATTTATATTGGTGTAATATCTACTGTATTCCAACTTCTCCATGGTTCATACCCCCCCTGATACTACCCATAGATTCATCAAAATAAGCAAACAACACAAAGAAAACAGAATCGGTCAAAAACAGAACAGTCTGTAGTAATGTGTAACTCTCGAATACTTATGTAACTCCAAAAGTTCTGAAAAATTAGGACAACCTAGGAAATTTATGTACCAATTTAGTGCAAAAAGAATCAAAATAAAATCAGACTTATGTGAATTATGAAAATTATTTTCCTGGGCACAGAAGTTTCTGTTTTTCAGCAAGATCAAAACAACTATCACCGTAAGCCATCCCAAAGGTCTTACTTGGCACAAACACTAACTAAAACACAAAAACACATATAACCAGAGGCTGGATGAATTATTTATTATAAAATAGCACGGGAAATATTGGGTTGTCTCCCAACAAGCGCTTTTCTTTAAATCCTTTTAGCTAGGCATTGAGATTTTCAATGATGCTCACATAAAAGAGAAGAATTGAAGCACAATGATAGCATCATAAAACACATGATAAACACATCTAAGTCTAACATACTTCCTATGCATAGGCATTTTATAAGAAAACAAATTATCAAGGCAAGCAAAAACTAGCATATGCAAGGAAGACGAAAGAGACGATAGCAGTCTCAACATGAAGAGAGGTAATGTAGTAACATGAAAATGTCTACAACCATATTTTCCTCTCTCATATAATTACATGTAGGATCATAAGAAAATTCAACAATATAGATATCACATAACATATTCTCAACACGATTCACATGCATGCGAAGATGAAACTCTTCCAAAATAGTGGGATTAATATTAACTAAAGTCATGACCTCTCCAAACCCACTATTATAAAAAAATCATAATATTGAACATTCTCTGAATATGTGGGATCCAAAGTTGACACTCTTACAAACCCACTTTCAATATTATTGCAAACATTATTATCAATCTCATATTCATCACGGGGCTTAAATAAATTTTCAAGATCATAAGAAGAATCGCCCCAATCATGATCATTGCAACAAGTAGTAGACATAGCAAAATTAGCATCCCCAAGCTTAGGGTTTTGCATATCATTAACACAATTGAAAATAATAGAATTTACAATAACATCATTGCAATCATGCTTTTCATCGAAGAAACTATCAAGTGTGGGTGCAATAGGAATACTTTCATGTTTAACATAAGTAACTATAGCAAGTTCATCTCTATAAGCATAATTAATATTGGCATCATGGCCATAAGAATAGCAAGCATCATTTTCATCAAGGTATATTTCAATCAAATCTCCAGAATCATAATTATCTATAGACTCATGCATATCATTATTTTCTTACAAAGCAACGGTCATTCTCTCAATAAATTATTTGACATAGGCATTGTGAGCATAGTTTTCATAGCAATATTTAAGTATGTCAAAATTTTCAGATTTGTAGAGAGTAATATCATACTTTTCAATCAAAGAAGCAACTTCATAAGCACCCTTAAAAGCAACAAATTCTTCAGTTTATTTGATATCATAGTAACCATTGAAGGAAATATGCCCTAGAGGCAATAATAAATTTGTTATTTTATATTTCCTTATTCATGATAAATATTTATTATTCATGCTAGAATTGTATTAACCGGAAACTTGATACATGTGTGAATACATAGACAAAACATCGTGTCCCTAGTATGCCTCTACTTGACTAGCTCGTTAATCAAAGATGGTTAAGTTTCCTAGCCATGGACATGTGTTTTCATTTGATGAACAATATCACATCATTAGGAGAATGATGAAATGGACAAGACCCATCCGTTAGCTTAGCATAATGATCGTTCAGTTTTATTGCTACTGCTTTCTTCATGACAAATACATATTCCTCCGACTATGAGATTACGCAACTCCCGGATACCAGAGGAATGCCTTGTGTGCTATCAAACGTCACAACGTAACTGGGTGATTATAACCATGCTCTACAGGTATCTCTAAAGGTGTTTGTTGGGTTGGCATAGATCGAGATTAGGATTTGTCACTCCGAATATCGAAGAGGTATCTCTGGGCCCTCTCGGTAATGCACATCATAAGAAGCCTTGCAAGCAATGTGACTAATGAGTTAGTTACGGGATGATGCATTACGGAACGAGTAAAGATACTTGCCGGTAACGAGATTGAACAAGGTATGAAGATACCAACGATCGAATCTCGGGCAAGTAACATACCGATGACAAAGGAAATAACGTATGTTGTCATAACAGTTTGACCGATAAAGATCTTCTTAGAATATGTGGGATCCAATATGAGCCTCCAGGTTCCGCTATTGGTTATTGACCGGAGAGGTGTCTCGGTCATGTCAACATAGTTCTCGAACCCGTAGGGTCCGCACGCTTAACATTCAATGACAATTTGTATTATATGAGTTATGTAATTTGGTGACCGAATGTTGTTCGGAGTCCCGGATGAGGTCACAGGCATGACGAGGAGTCTCGAAATGGTTGAGAGGTAAATATTGATATATTTGATGATAGTATTTGGACACCGGAAGTGGTCCAGAATGTATCGGGTACATATCAGATATGGGCCATATGGGCCTTAGGAGGGAGCACACCAGCCCACAAAGGGGTGGCGCCTCCCAAGGAAGGAGGCTGAATAGGACTAGGAGGAGGGGGTGGCGCCCCCTCTTTCCATCTCCCCCCTCTCTTCCCTTCTTTCCCCCTCCGGTAAAAGGAAAGGGGGGGATCCTACTAGGAGCCCAAGTAGGATTCCTCCTACTTGGGCGCGCCTAGGGCTGGCTCCCTCCCCCTCCCTCCTTTATATACGTGGGGAGGGGGCACCTAGAACACACATAAACTATTCCTAGCCGTGTGCGGCGCCCCCCTCCACAGTTTACGCCTCCAGTCATATTTTTGCAGTGCTTAGGCGAAGCCCTCCGCGGATCACTTCACCATCACTGTCTACCTACCGTCATGCTGACGGAACTCATCTACTTCCTTGACACTCTGCTGGATCAAGAGCTCGAGGGACATCATCACGCTGAACATGTGTAAAACTCGGAGGTGACGTACGTTCGATACTTGATCGGTCGGAATGAGAAGAAGTTTGACTACATTAACCACGCTGGCAAACGCTTCCGCTTTCGGTCTACGAGGGTACGTGGACACACTCTCACCCTCTTGTTGCTATGCATCTCCTAGATAGATCTTGCGTGGGCATAGGATTGTTTTTTGAAATTACATGCTACATTTCCCAACAGTTGCATCAGAGCCAGGTCTATGCGTACATGACACGCACGAGTAGAACACAAAGATTTGTGGGCGGTGATCGTCATACTGCTTACCACCAATGTCTTATTTTGATTCAGCGATATTGTTGGATGAAGCGGCGCGGACCAACCTTACATGACCACGTTCATGAGACTGGTTCCACCGATAGACATGCAACTAGTTTTGCATAAAGGTGGCTGGCGGGTGTCCATTTCTCCAACTTTAGTTGAATCGAATTTGATTGCGGCCAATCCTTGTTGAAGGTTAAAACAACAAACTTGATAAATCACCATAGTGGTTTTGTGCCGTAGGTAAGAACTTTTCTTGCTAGAGGCCCGTAGCAGCCACGTAAAACTTGTAACAACAAAGTAGAGGGCATCTAACTTGTTTTTGCAGGGCATGTTGTGATGTGATATGGTCAAGACATGATGTGATATATGTTGTTGTATGAGATGATCATGTTTTGTAAAAGTTATCGGCAACTCGCAGAAGCCTTATGGTTGTTGCTTTATTGTATGAAATGAAAACGCCATGCAATTGCTTTACTTTATCACTAAGCGGTAGCCATAGTTGTAGAAGCAATAGTTGGAGAGATGACCACGACGCTACGATGGAGATCAAGTTGTCGAGCCGTTGACAATGGAGATCACGTCGTTGCTTTGGAGATGGAGATCAGAAGCACAAGATGATGATAGCCATATCATGTCACATATTTTGATTGCATGTGATGTTTATCTTTATTCATCATATTTTTCTTAGTACGGCGGTTGCATTATAAGATGACCCCTTAACTAAATTTCAAGGTATAAGTGTTCTCCCCGAGTATGCACCGTTGCAAAATTTCTTCATGCTGAGGCACCCCGTGATGATTGGGTGTGATAGGATCTACGTTCACATACAACGGGTGCACGCTAGTTTTGCACATGCGGAATACTCGGGTTAAACTTGACGAGCCTAGCATGTACAAACATGGCCTCAGAACACTGGAGGCTGAAAGGTTGAATTTGAATCATATAGTAGATATGATCAACATAAAGATGTTCACCATTGATGACTAATCCATCTCACGTGATGATCGAACATGGTTTAGTTAATTTGGATCACGTTTCATTTAGATGACTTGAGGGATGTCTATCTAAGTGGGAGTTCTTAAGCAATATGATTAATTGAACTTAATTTATCATTAACTTAGTCGTGATAGTTTTTGCATATCTATGTTGTAGAGCAATGGCCTGTGCTACCGTTCCCTTGAATTTTAATGCATTCCTAGAGAAAGCTAAGTTGAAAGATGATGGCACCAACTACACAGACTGGGTCCGTAACTTGAGGATTATCCTCATTGCTGCACAGAAGATTTATGTCCTTGATGCACCGCTAGGTGAAAGACCTACTATAGGAGCAGAAGCTCACGTTGTGAACGTCTGACAAGCTTGATCTGATGACTACTCGATAGTTCGGTGTGCCATGCTTTATGGCTTAGAATCGGGACTTCAAAGACGTTTCAAATGTCATGGACCATATGAGATGTTCCAGGAGTTGAAGTTAATATTTCAAGCAAATTCCCGAGTTGAGAGATATGAAGTCTCCAACAAGTTTTATAGCTGCAAGATGGAGGAGAATAGTTCTGTCAGTGAACACATACTCAAAATGTCTGCATATCATAATCACTTGACTCAGCTGGGAGTTAATCTTCCAGATGATTGTGTCATTGACAGAGTTCTTCAATCACTGCCACCAAGCTATAAAGGCTTCGTGATGAACTATAATATGCAAGGGATGGAAAAGACTATTCCCGAGCTCTTCGCAATGCTCAAAGCTGCGGAGGTAGAAATCAAGAAGGAGAATCAAGTGTTGATGGTTAACAAGACCACTAATTTCAATAAAAAGGGCAAGGGAAAGAAGGGGAACTTCAAGAAGAATGGCAAGCAAGTTGTCACTCCCGGGAAGAAGCCCAAAGCTGGACCCAAGCTTGAAACTGAGTGCTTCTATTGCAAAGGGACTGGTCACTGGAAGCGGAACTGCCCCAAGTATTTGGTGAATAAGAAGGATGGAAAAGTGAACAAAGGTATATTTGATATACATGTTATTGATGTGTACCTTACTAATTCTCGTAGTAGTGCCTGGGTATTTGATACCGGTTTGGTTGCTCATATTTGTAACTCGAAACAGGGACTACGAATTAAACGAAGATTGGCTAAGGACGAGGTGACAATGCGCGTTGGGAATGGTTCCAAGGTCAATGTGATCGCCGTCGGCACGCTACCTCTACATCTACCTTCGGGATTAGTTTTAGACCCGAATAATTGTTATTTGGTGCCAGCGTTGAGCAAGAACATTATATCTGGATCTTGTTTAATGCGATACGGTTATTCATTTAAATCATAGAATAATGGTTGTTCTATTTATATGAGTAATATCTATTTCTGCTGAATCTCGATCGTTGTGATACACATATTCATAATATTAATGCCAAATGATGCAAAGTTGATAATGATAGTGCAACATATTTGTGGCACTGTCGTTTAGGTCATATTGGTGTAAAGCGCATGAGGAAACTCCATGCAGATGGACTTTTTGAATCACTTGATTATGAATCGTTTGATACTTGCGGACTATGCCTCATGTGCAAGATGACTAAAACTCCGTTCTCCGGAACAATGGAACGAGCTAATGGCTTATTGTAAATAATACATACCAATGTATGCGGTCCGATGAGTATTGAGGCTCATGGCGGGTATCATTATTTTCTGACCTTCACAGATGATTTGAGCAGATATGGGTATATATACTTAATGAAACACAAGTCTGAAACATTGGAAAACTTCAAAGAATTTCAGAGTGAAGTGGAGAATCATCATAACAAGAAAATAAAGTTTCTACGATCTAATCATGGAGGTGAATATTTGAGTTACGAGTTTGGCCTTCATTTAAAACAATGTGGAATAGTTTCACAACTCACGCCACCTGGAACACCACAGTGTAATGGTGTGTCCGAACGTCGTAACCATACTTTATTAGATATGATGCGATCTATGATGTCTCTTACTGATTTACCACTATCGTTTTGAGGTTATGTATTAGAGACAGTTACATTCACGTTAAATAGGGCACCAACAAAATCCATTGAGACGACACCATATGAACTATGGTTTGGCAATAAACCTAAGCTGTCGTTTACTAAAGTTTGGGGATGCAATGCTTATGTCAAAAGGCTTCAGCCTGATAAGCTCGAACCCAAATTGGAGAAGTGCGTCTTCATAGGATACACTAAGGAAACAATTGGGTACACCTCTACTACAGATCCGAAGGCTTGTTGCCAAGAATGTAACCTTTCTAGAGAAGGATTTTCTCTCGAAAGAAGTGAGCGGGAGGAAAGTAGAACTTGATGAGGTAGTTGTACCTTCTCTCAATTTGGAAAGTAGCTCATTCGAGAAATCCGTTCCCATGATGCCTACACCAACTAGAGAGGAAGCTAATGACAATGATCATGAAACTTCAGATGAAATTACCACAGAACCTCGTAGGTCAACCAGAGCATGATCCGCACCAGAGTGGCACGACAATCCTATTCTGGAAGTCATGTTACTTGACCATGACGAACCTACAAACTATGAAGAAGCCATGATGAGCCCAGATTCCAATAAATGGCTTGAGGGCATGAAATCTGAGATAGGATCCATGTATGAGAACAAAGTGTGGACTTTGGTGGATTTGTCCGATGATCGGCGACCCATAGAGAATAAATGGATCATCAAGAAGAAGACTCACGCCGATGGTAATGTTACTGTCTCTAAAGCTCGACTTGTCACAAAAGGTTTTCGACAAGTTAAAGGAGTTGACTATGTTGGAACTTTCTCACCCGTAGTGATGCTTAATTCTGTCTGAATCATGTTAGCAATTGCTGAATTTTATGATTATGAAATCTGGCAAATGGACGTCAAAACTGCATTCCTTAATGGATTTCTTAAAGAAGAGTTGTGTATGATGCAACCAGAAGGTTTTGTCGATCCTAAAGGTGCTGACAAAGTGTGCAAGCTCCAGCGATCCATTTATGGAGTGGTGCAAGCATCTCGGAGTTGGAATATATGCTTTGATAAGGTGATCAAAGCATATGGTTTTATACAGACTTTTGGAGATGCCTGTATTTACAAGAAAGTGAGTGGGAGCTCTATAGCATTTCTAATATTATATGTGGATGACATATTGTTGATTGGAAATGATACATAATTTTTGGATAGCATAAAAGGATACTTGAATAAAAGTTTTTTAGTGAAAGACCTCGGTGAAGCTACTTATATATTGGGCATCAAGATCTATAGAGATAGATCAGGACGCTTGATAGGACTTTCTTGATAAAGTTTTGAAGAAGTTCAAAATGGATCAGTCAAAGAAAGCGTTCTTGCCTGTGTTATAAGGTGTGAAGTTGAGTCAGACTCAATGCCCGACCACTGTAGAAGATAGAGAGAAAATGAAAGTCATATTCTATGCCTCAGCCATAGGTTCTATCATGTATGCTATACTGTGTACCAGACCTGATGTGTGCCTTGCCATAAGTTTAGCAGGAAGGTACCAAAGTAATCCAGGAGTGGATCACTGGACAACGGTCAAGAACATCCTGAAGTACCTAAAAAGGACTAAGGATATGTTTCTCGTTTATGGAGGTGACAAATAGCTCATCATAAATGGTTACGTCGATGCTAGCTTTGACACTGATCTGGATGACTCTAAGTCACAAACCGGATACGTATTTTTATTGAATGGTGGAGCTTTCAGTTGGTGCAGTTCCAAGCAGAGCGTCGTTGCGGGATCTACGTGTGAAGCGGAGTACATAGCTGCTTCGGAAGCAGAAAATGAAGGATTCTAGATGAAGGAGTTCATATCTGATCTAGGTGTAATACCTAGTGCATCGAGTCCAATGAAAATCTTTTGTGACAATACTGGAGCGATTGCCTTGGTGAAGGAATCCAGATTTCACAAAAAGACCAAACACATCAAGAGATGCTTCAACTCCATCTATGATCTAGTCAAGGAGGGAGACATAGAGATTTGCAAAATACGTACGGATCTGAATGTAGCAGACCCATTGACTAAGCCTCTTCCACGAGCAAAACATGATCAACACCAAGACTCCATGGGTGTTAGAATCATTACAATGTAATCTAGATTATTGACTCTAGTGCAAGTGGGAGACTGAAGGAAGTATGCCCTAGAGGCAATAATAAAGTTGTTATTTTATATTTTCTTATTCATGATAAATGTTAATTAGTCATGCTAGAATTGTATTAACCGGAAACTTGATACATGTGTGAATACATAGACAAAACACCGTGTCCCTAGTATGCCTCTACTTGACTAGCTCGTTAATCAAACATGGTTAAGTTTCCTAGCCATGGACATGTGTTGTCATTGGATGAACGAGATCACATCATTAGGAGAATGATGTGATGGACAAGACCCATCCATTAGCTTAGCATAATGATTGTTCAGTTTTATTGCTACGGCTTTCTTCATGAAAAATACATATTCCTCCGACTATGAGATTATGCAACTCCCGGATACCGGAGGAATGCCTTATGTGCTATCAAACGTCATAACATAACTGGTGATTATAAATATGATCTACGGGTATATCCGAAGGTGTTTGTTGGGTTGGCATAGATCGAGATTAGGATTTATCACTCTGAGTATCGGAGAGGTATCTCTGGCCCCTCTCGGTAATGCACATCATAAGAAGCCTGGCAAGCAATGTGACTAATGAGTTAGTTATGGGATGATGCATTGCAGAATGAGTAAAGAGACTTGTCGGTAACGAGATTGAACTAGGTATAAAGATTCGGATGATCGAATCTCGGGCAAGTAACATACCGATGACAAAGGGAATAATGTATGTTGTCATAGCGGTTCGACCGATAAAGATCTTCGTAGAATATTTGGAAGCCAATATGAGCATCCAGCTTCCGCTATTGGTTATTGACCGGAGAGGTGTCTCGGTCATGTCAACATAGTTCTCGAACCCGTAGGGTCCGCACGCTTAACATTCGATAATGATTTGTATTATATGAGTTATGTGATTTGGTGACCAAATGTTGTTTGGAGTACCGTATGAGGTCACAGACAAGACGAGGAGTCTCAAAATTGTTGAGAGGTAAAGATTGATATATTGGATGATAGTATTCGGACACTGGAAGTGTTCGGGAATGTATCAGGTACATATCGGAGTACCAGGGGGGTTACCGGAACCCCCCGAGGGAAGATATGGGCCATATGGGCCTTAGGAGGGAGCGCACCAGCCCCAAAAGGGGTGGCGTCCCCCAAGGAAGGAGGCCGAATAGGACTAGGAGGAGGGGGCATCGCCCCCCTCTTTCCTTCTCCCCTCTCTCCCCTTCTTCCCCCCTCCGGTGAAAGGAAGGGGGGGATTCTACTAGGAGCCCAAGTAGGATTTCCTCCTAGTTGGGCGCGCCTAGGGCTGGCTCCTTCCCCCTCCATCCTTTATATACATGGGGAGGGGGCACCTAGAACACACATCAACTATTCCTATCCGTGTGCATCGCCCCCCTCCACAGTTTATGCCTCCGGTCATATTATTGCAATGCTTAGGCGAAGCCCTGCGTGGATCACTTCACCACCACCGTCACCATGCCGCCATGCTGACGGAACTCATCTACTTACTCAACACTCTGCTGGATCAGGAGCTCGAGGGACGTCATCGCGCTGAATGTGTGCAGAACTCGGAGGTGTCGTATGTTCGGTACTTGATCGGTTGGAACAAGAAGATGTTCGACTACATCAACCGCGTTGGCAAACGCTTCCGCTTTCGGTCTACAAGGGTACGTGGACACACTCTCCCCCTCTCATTGCTATGCATCTCCTAGATAGATCTTGTGTGAGCGTAGATTTTTTTTTGAAATTACATGCTATGTTTCCCAACAACTATAAACACCCTTTTCATAAGAAGATAATATTTCATTATCATTAAACTCACATAGGCAGGGAAGGTGTTTTTTAGGGTTCTTAGAGCAATGAGTAAAATCACAAAGTTCACAAAGATTCCACGCATAACATAGCAAAAAATTTATTTGATTCCATAAGAGTCTCCCTTTTCAGACAAACGGTGACGCACAAAATGAGCATGCTCATCTAATGATTTTCCCTCAACTAAACTAGTTGGGGTTTCAGCACGAGCACATATGGATCGAAGATTATCCAAGTAGAAAACTATAAGTGGATCCATATCAATATATTTTTAGCTAGCAAAGATGCAAGCAAATAGAAGGCACATGGAGACACAAGTAAATATAGCAAATGAGCAAAAAGGCATATGGAAGGACGAACGAAAGAGGGGCGAAGAAAAGGCAAATCTTTTCAAAAATCGTTTTAGAAGTGGGGGAGAGGAACACGAGACGTGAATGGAGAATAATATAATGCAAGAGATGAGCATTTTATGATGGGTACTTGGTATGTCTTGACTTGGCGTAGTGTCTCCCTGGCAACGGCGCTAGAAATTCTTGCGTTGGTTTTTCCCTTGAAGAGGAAAGGGTGATGCAGCAAAGTAGAGATAAGTATTTCCCTCAGTTAGAGAACCAAGGTATCAATCCAATAGGAGACAACACACAAATCACCAGGACCTGCACAAATAGTCAAACAAACTTGCACCCAGCGCGACAAAGGGGATGTCAATCCCTTCACGGTTACTTGCAAAAGTGAGATATGATAGAGATAGATAAACGATAAAGTAAATATGTTTGGTATTTTTGGTTTATAGATCAGAAAGTAAAATATTGGAAGAATAGTAGATCGGAAACTAATATGATGGAAAATTGACCCGGGGTCCATAGGTTTCACTAGAGGCTTCTCTCAAGATAGCAAATAATACGGTGGGTGAACAAATTACTGCCGAGCAATTGATAGAAAAGCGCAAAGTTATGACGATATCTAAGGTGCAAACCAAACCGATAGTTCAAATAGAATTACAAAGATATCAAATCATGCATATAAGAAGTCAAAGAAGATTCAAATAATATTCATAGATAAGCTGATCATAAATCCACAATTCATCGGATCTTGGCAAACACACCGCAAAAAGTATTACATCAAATAGATCTCCAAGAACATCTAGGAGAACATGGTATTGAGAATCAAAGAGAGAGAAGAAGCCATCTAGCTACTAGCTATGGACCCGTAGGTCTGAGGTAAACTACTCACGCTTCATCGGAAAGGGCAATAGAGTTGATGTAGAATCCCTCCGTGATCGAATCCCCCTTCGGCAGGGTGCCGGAAAATGTCCCTAGATGGGATCCCACGAGTACAGAAGGTTGCAGTGGCGGAAAATTGTTTTCGTGGATTCCTCTGGTGGTTTGGGGATATATAGGCGAAATAATTAGGCTTGGAGGGTCATGGGGCCCCCACAAGGGTCGAGGTTCGCGCCCTACCCCCCTAAGCGCCCTCCGTCCTTGTGGCTGCCTCGTGGCTCCTCCGACTTCATCTCCAAGTCTCCTGGTTGTCTTCTGGTCCAAGAAAAATCATCGCAAAGGTTTCATTCTGTTTGGACTCCGTTTGGTATTCCTTTTCTGCGAAACTCAAAAACAAGGAAAAAAAGGAACTGGCACTCGGCTCTAGTTAATAGGTTAGTCCCAAATATAATATAAAATAGCACATTAATGCATATAAAACATCCAAAACAGACAATATAATAGCATGGAACAATAAAAAATAATAGATACGTTGGAGACGTATCAATCACCGTCACGATCCTAGCCTCGGCGGCGTTCTGGCGCCACCGAGAGAGAGGGGGAGAGAGCCCCCTCCTTCTTCTTCTTCCTTGGCCTCGCCTCTAGATGGGAGTAAAGTTCCCCCTCTGGTCCATGGCCTCCATGGTGGAGGAGGGGCAGGGGCCCCTCCGAGATTGGATCTCCCTCTCTGTTCTTTCCCCAGATCTAGCCAAAAACCGTTTCTTATATTGTGGGAGATCCGTAACTCCGATCGCGCTAAAATTTTAACACATTTTTTCTGGATATATGCTTCCTTGCGCCCGAAGTAGAGACCCAACTGACATACGAGGTGAGCATAAGACACCTGGGCGTGCTTGGGTCCTAGGGCGCACCTTGATGTATCTTGGGGCCTGTGGGCCCCCGTTTACATTGATTCCACCTCCCAAAATTCGCAAATATTCCAAAATATTTCTTTGTAAATTTTTATTGCATTTAGACTTTGTTTGATATGGATTTTCTGTGAAACAAAAAACATGCAACAAACAGGAACTGACACTAGGCACTGGATCAATATGTTAGTCCAAATAAATCATATAAAATGTTGCCAAAAGTGTATAGAAGTTGTATAATATTGGCATGAAACAATCAAAAATTATAGATACAACGGAGACATATCAACATCCCCAAGCTTAATTCCTGCTCGTCCTCGAGTAGGTAAATGATAAAAAAGATATTTTTTGACGTGGAATGCTACCTAGCATAATCTTGATCATATATCTAATCATGGCATGATATTAAGACATGAGTGATTGAAATCAATAATCTATAATTTGACATAAAGACATCAATACTCGGGCATCCCAACAAACAGTCATGTCTTTCAAAATATCAACGCTAAAGAAAGTTATCCCTACAAAATCATATAATCTTGCCATGCTGTGTCTTCTTAACACAAAGTATATATCATGCACAACCCCGATGACAAGTTGAGCAATTGGTTCATACTTTTTAACACGCTTAAGCTTTTTCAACCCTCACGCAATACATGAGCGCAAGCCATGGATATAGCACTATGGGTGGAATAGAGTATAATGATAGGGGTAAATATAGAGAAGACAAAAAAGTAAGAAAGTCTCACATCGACGCAGCTAACCAATGGGATATGGAGATGCCCATCAATTGATATCAATGCAAGGAGTAGGGATTGCAATGCAATGAATGCACTAAGAGCTATAAGTGTATGAAAGCTCATCATGAAAACTAAGTGGGTGTGCATGTAATCCTATAATGAAAAATTCCCGCTAGTATATGAAAGTGACAACATAGGAGAATCTCCATATGAAAAACATGGTGTTACTTTGAAGCACAAGTGTGGAACTAGCATGCCCCTTCTCTCTTTTTCTTTTCTTTTTTTTCTTTTTTTATTTTCTCTCTCTCTCTCATTGTCCAGAATCTCATCCTGACTTGTGGGGGAATCATATTCTCCATCATCCTCCTCACTGGGGAAATGCTCTAATAATGAAAATTGATGATCATCACACTTCTACTTACTTACAACTCAATATTACAATTCGATACCTATAACAAAAATATGACTCTATATGAATGCCTCTGACAATGTACCAGGAGGTGCAATGATCTAGCGTAACATGTATAAAAAATGATGCACGGTGGCTGAGCCACAAGTACTATGTCAGCTATATGATCATGCAAAGCAATATGACAATGAATGCTCAAGTCATCAAAATGGAAGCGATGGAAGTTGCATGGCAATATATCTCGGAATGGCTATGGAAAGGCCATAATAGGAAGGTATAGTGGCGGTTTCGACGAATATATAATAAGGCTTATGTGTGATAGAGCATATCATATCATGGGGTTTGGATGCACCGGCGAAGTTTGCACCGACTCTCGAGGTGAGAAAGGTCAACGCACGGTACCGTAGAGGCTAGCAAATGGCGGAAAAGTAAGAGCGTGTATAATCCATGGACTCACATTAGTCATAAAGAACTCATATACTTATTGCAAAAGTTTATTAGCCCTTGAAGCAAAGTACTACTACGCATGCCCCTAGGGGGATAGATTGGTAGGAAAAGACCATTGCTCGTCCCTGACCGCCACTCATAAGGAAGACAATCAATAATAAATCATGCTTCAACATCATAGCATAACGAGATACTATACGTGCATGCTTTGGGAATCACAAACCTCAACACCAACATTCTTACTAACCACAAGCATTTACTAGTACCTCACACATATTCCATCTCTATATCGCAAAACTATTGCAAGGAATCAAACATATCATATTCAGTGATCCACAAGTTTTATGTAGGATTTTATGACTAACGATGCAATTGACCAATTCATGTTGACTCTCTAAATAGATATTAGTGAATCATGAGAGTTTAATTCTTTCTACAAAATACCATGCTCTAATAAATATAAGAGGATTCTACAAACAACGGTTTTCTACGTGAAGAGATACAGACAATCCAAAACTTCAAATGATATAAGTGAAACACATGAAGCATTCTATAAAGCCATACTCAAAAGATATAAGTGAAGTGCAATGAGCATTCTATAAATCAACCATTGACTATCTGATACTAGCATGGTGCATGAAAGAAAAGTGAAAATTAAATGCAAAAGACGCTCCAAGATTTACGCATATCACGTGAACAAACAAAGACGAAAACATACCTATACTTGTTGAAGAAAGATGGGATGCCTTCTGGGGCATCCCCAAGATTAGACACTTGAGTCTACTTGAATATTTACTTGGGGTGCCTTGGGCATCCTCAAGCTTGAGCTCTTGCCTCTCCTCCTTCTCCTCATATCGACACCTCCTCGATCTTTGATCACTTTAGCCACAAAAAACTCAACAGAAAGCTTGGTAAGATCCGTTAGTATAATAAATCAAATCACTACTCTAAGTGTTGTTGCAAACAAATTCATATTTTGCTTTTGCATGTAGCTAATCTAATGTAAGTTTTCCATGGCTTATACCACTGATAGAATCGATAGTTTCATCAAAACATGCAAAACAAAGCATCAAAAACATAATCTATCTTAAACAGGACAGTCTGTAGCAATCTGAACATCTACCATAATTCTGGTACTCCAAAAATTCTGAAAAATTAGGACAAAATAAACAATTTATATAGAAATACTGTGCAAAAAAAAATTCATAAGCTTTTGACGTTCCAGTTTTTTTTGAAAATTCACGCGCTACAACCAAAGTTTTTGTTCCCGCACCGCACATACCAACAAGCAATCTACTCATGCTTAAGGAAAATCTTGGCACGATAATTTTACAATACAAAGGATTTGTACAAGTGGAAAATTATTTTTGTTGAAAAGTTTCTGTAATTGAGATTCACAAAGTTTGCATGGGCATGAACAAAGTTCAAGGATGCCCCCACTTCAATGGTGTTCGTCTTTCTCACTTTCACTTTTCTTTTTGTGAAGTTTTAAGTTCCCCTCTATATTTTTTGTTTTTAAACTTTATAAAAGCACTTAACATAATAAAATGCCTCTCTTAAACTTCTGGGTTGTCTCCCTGGCAGTGCTTTCTTTAAAGCCATTAAGCTAGGCATAAAGTGCTCAAGTAATGGATCCACCCGGATCCTAAGGTATATCAAAGCCAATTTTAATTAGTAATGATTTGGCATTTAGCAGTAAGCACAAAGCAACATATATCAACCAATGACAAAGTCCAACTCTCTTCCTATGCATTAGCATGTCATACAAGAAGAATTCATGCACATCGAGTAAAGGCCAATACGTAGCATAAGCAGTTTCTTGCAATTTTATCGTGTTGGAAACATAAAGAGGTGGAGATGTAGTTCCTCTCTCATAATAATTGCAAGGAGGAGCAGCAAGCACATGCATATTACTATTCATAAAAATTATCATGTGCAACGGTGGAAGGCAACCCATCAATCTAATCTTTAATAAGAACAAACTTCTCCGATATAGTGTAGTTTGGAGAATTCAAAAAGATAATAGGACTATCATGTGTGGGTGAAATAGCAACAATTTCATTCTTAATATAAGGAACCATAGCAAGTTCATCTCCATAAGCATAATTCATATTGGCATCATGGCCACAAGCATAACAAGCATCAAAGTTCATAAAAAAGGGATATTTCAAATGAATCAACGGGATCATAGCAATTATCATAGCATTCATCCTTCAGTAAGAATGAAGGGAAATTAAATAATGTATGAGTTGAAGAGTTACTCTCATTAGAAGGTGGGCATGGGTAGTTGATCCTCTCTTCCTCATTTTGTTCTTCGCTCTCCTCATCATCTTGTTCATCCAATGAGCTCACAGTTTCATCAATTTCTTCTTCCATAGACTCCTAAAAAATATTAGTCTCTTCTTGGACAATGGAGACTTTCTCAATAAACACATCAATATCGGAATTGTATTTATAATTCTCATAGCAATATTTATGTATAGAAAATTTTTTGGATCTATAAACATCATCATCAAAAGCTTCATACTTTTCAACCAAAGATTCAATTTCATAAGCACCCTTAAAGGCAACCAAATCTTCTATTCATTCCACATCATAGTAATCACATCTACCATTAGCATAAGAAGGTAAGGTTTCATTATCATTAAATTTGCATGAAAAGGGAAGGTGTGGAGCATTCATCCTAGAGCAACAAGTAAAATCATACCTCTGGCATAAATTCCAAGCATACCATGCAACATATCAATTTGATCCCATAACAGTTTCTCTTTTTGTGTCAAGCGATAATCCCTAAAATATTCACGTTGATCCAACGTGTCTCCCATTATCATGTTGAATGGGGTTTTCTCCGGATTATCAAAGTAGTGCATAATATTTTTCACATAACGAGCATTGAGGGTTTTAGGAGGTTCCCCATCTCCATGAGTAGCAAGTACCACTATTTGTTTTGGTATTTCGTGATCCACATCCATAGCTAAAGATAGAGAACAACTAATAACAAAAAATAAAACTACTTAGTGATAAAGCAAACATGCACACACGATAATATTCACCCCACGCTATTGCTCCCCAGCAATGGCGCCAGAAAAAGGTCTTGATAACCCACAAGTATAGGGGATCGTTTGTAGCCTTCTTCGTTCAATAAGAGTGTCGAACCCAACAAGGAGCTAAAGGTAGAACAAATATTCCCTCAAGTTCTATCGACCACCGATACAACTCTATGCACACTTGATGTTTGCTTTACTAAAAACAAGTATGAAACTATTTTGCGAGAATAAAACTACGAACAAATTGCAAGGTAATAAAAGTTGATAGCTTTTGTCAACAAGAAAGTCATTTGTCCCTAGGCAATCGATAACAAGTACCAGTAATCATTCTTGTAATTTTATATGAGGGGGAGACATGAGCTAACATTCTTTCTCTACTTGGATCGTATGCACTTATGATTGGAACTCTAGCAAGCATCTGCAACTACTAAAGATCATTAAGGCCATGAAACCCAACCATAGCATTAAGTATTAAGTCCTCTTTATCCCATACGCAACAACCCACCTACTCGGGTTTAAGCTTCTGTCACTCTCGCAACCCACCATAAGTGAATCATGAACATATCGCAACACCCTACAGAGAGGATCCCTCACATTTGCGCGAGACGGAGGGCATTGTAGGACAACACCATAAATAAAATATACAATCATACTAACGAAGATCATGATTAACCCGTAGGACAAAATGGATCTGCTCAAACATCATAGGATAACCATAGATCATTGGGAAATAATATATGGATTTGAGCACCTTGTTTAAGTAGAGATTACAGTGGGGAGAAGAGGTGTTACACCATTGCATAGAGGGGGAGAGACTCGGTGTTGACGGTAGCAAGATTGTTGATGTAGATCACCGTCACAATCCTAGCCCCGGCGGTGTTCTGGCGCCACCGGGGGAGATGGGGAGAGAGCCCCCCCTTCTTCTTCCTTGGCCTCCCCCAAGATGGGAGGAGAGTTCCCCCTCTGGTCCATGGCCTCCATGGTGGCGGAGGGGCAGGAGCCCCTCCAAGATTGGATCTCCCTCTCTGTTCTCTTCTGTCTTCTTCTGTTTTGCGTTCCCCAGATATGGCCGAAAACCGTTTCTTATATTCTGGGAGATCGTAACTCCGATTGTGCTGAAATTTTAACATAATTTTTCTTTCCGGATATAAGCTTCCTTGCGCCTGAAGTAGAGATCCAACCGACATACAAGGTGAGCATAAGACACCCGGGTGCTCCCTGGTGTATCTTGGGGCCCGTGGGCCCCCGTTTACGTTGATTCCACCTCCCAAAATTCACAAATATTCCAAAATAATTCTTCGTAAATTTTTATTGCATTTGGACTTCATTTGATATGCATTTTCTGTGAAACAAAAAACATGCAACAAACAGGAACTGGCACTAGGCACTAGATCAATATGTTAGTCCAAATAAATCATATCAAATGTTGCCAAAAGTGTATAATATTGGCATGAAACAATAAAAAATTATAGATACGATGGAGATGTATCAGCGCCTCCCTGGCTTGGGGCCACCTCATGTGCCCTCCAGACTCTATTTTCTTGTAGTACACTCCTTTTGGTCAGTAAAAAATCATTATATAATCTCCCGAAGGTTTTGACCACCGTACAACAACAATATCTCATGTTCTGTTTCGAGCTGTTTTTTTCTGACAGATCTAGATCGCCATGACGTCCCCAAGTGCTTCGAAGGACAAGTTCTTTGAGAAGGTTGTGTTACCCCCGCTCAGAGAAACTGGAACACCCAATATTCCAGCCCAGAGATCGAGGAGAAGTCTTCTGGAATATGCACTGCTTGACATAGAACAAATCAGCTCTTATTACAAAGGATAAATACACGAGTCTGATGTTACAAAGGATCACATCATCATGTTGACACTACGCCTATGATACTACACTTGCTCTATGCTAGCAGCGGAACAACTTGTAGCAGCGGAACAACAACGAAGGTGGTGAACTCCACTCTGCAGGGGCTCTGGCTTGGACACGATCTAGCTCGCACAATCGGTAACCTCGACAAGCAATCAATCAATCACAACATCACCTACAATCTGGCATGACACAGCAGGTTAGTACACTGAATGTACTAGCAAGCTCACAACAACCAAAAGCATCAAGGCAAGACAACAACATAGCATTTAACAGGTTAATTAATTAACAACTACTATGGTACAAAAGCAACTACTAAGCATGATATGAAACTACTAGAATACCGATGAACCAACATATCTGATCTCAAGAACCATCTCACTCTTGCCTATCCGGCCAAGCAATATACCATCTCGACCACCTCGTGGTCCACATGATCACGTCATGATCAAAACATCCACGTGATCACCTCGTGACAACAACATCCACATGGTCACCTCGTGATCACATCACAAACTGAATGATCATCCTCAAGATCATCCCAACATCATCATCGGCATCATGCCAAACTGTTACTGATCACATCATAATATCAACATACAAATCATCTATAAGTCATTCCGTCACATGAGTGTTGATCGAACGGTGTGACCTAGTACGAACTATGCCTATGACCAAGGAAGCGACTATCGATAGATTTACAAACACACTCTGTAGAGGTTAGCACACCGTACGCACATCACGGAACCCATGGCCTCGCACTCCCATCCGTGTGGACCAACAACGTTCTGACAAAACCAATCTATTTCCCATGACACTCTCCTGGCCACTCCGGCCAACTCCCCTCTCTGGACTAGGTCCTAGGTGGCCTGGATGCCTTCCAAACACATCCAACAGCCACCATCGTGGCAAAAGATAAACGGTCCCAAACAGGGACAAAAGCGTTCAAAATCCAACTACGGGCACACAATGCTTATGTCCGCCTACCTGATCAGGGTAGCGTGCACCCATAACCTTCCCTCGTTGGAGGAACTGGTGAGAGACATGTCAATAGACCACATTAGGGCCTTCCCATAAAGGCAAATGTGGTTGCGCTGAAAAGCCCGGTTCGGTGGCACCTGACAAACATAATGATGAAATTTATCCCCAAAGCATATCAGCAGTAACTGATACTCTGATATCATCTATCAACCTGTAATCTAAGTCGTAGCAATATCAAACACATAATCCAAAGCATAACCTATATGTAATACTCCGAGGGTAGCATATCAACTAACAGCATACTGAATCCAAGAACAATACTACTACTACTCCAAAGGCAAGAACAAGCTATCCATCTAAGATCCACATGCAAGCATAATCTCGGAAATCATACTCCAAAACAGAATATCAACTATCATCATGAAAATAATACTAGACACTAATAGTCCAATGGCAACATGACATCCAAAGTAATACTCCAAAATATAATACCAGATACAAACATGAAAATAATCATAATATAAGCCACTAATAATCCAATAGCAACATGATATCCATCAACTGCAAGCATTAGTCCAAGTAATCCAAACAACATCATGGCAATAGCAAGATCAAAAACAACTCCGAGAAAATGCCATGATCAAGTCACATGTAGCTAATGCAATATTTTAAATAAGTTCAAATAAAGAAACCATGTTACTGCATTGCATTCATGCAAATGGAGGGTGGGGCTTGCCTGGGAGGGTTGGAATCATCGGGAAGAAGTGCGAGAAGGTCGCGGAAAGAATCACTGGAAAACGTTCTCTCTTGGAGGGGTCTGAATAAGGGCAGGGGCATAATGGTCATTTTCAGAATGTCAAACCATGGTGAAAATGATTCCATCAAAACGGGCTCGATGAAACAAACAAGTGGGCTTTAGAATCACCTCATTTGGAGTCCTAAAAAGATATGAATGTTTAAAGATGAGGGACTAATCTATAAAAATACTTCTACAAACAGGTCCCTGGCAGTTTAAATAGAACGTGTCTTTCTAGGGAATACACTTTCTAACAGAGAAAACTTATTCCGGCCCGAAGAACAAGTGAAGTGCACTTTCATGAGGGAAGACGTATTCCGAAGAATAGGCCTCCACTTAAGTGACATGGCAAGGGCTTCCGCGAGTGACTGGTGGGGACGGGGGCGACGCGGGGCCCGCCTGCCCTCGGTTGTCTTCTTCCTCGCCCGTTCCCCACACGGGACAAAGGAGGAGCTGGATAGGGGTGTGACGCTGGCGATGGCCACGACGGCTTCGGCAGTCGCCGGCTGAGCCGAGGCCACCGGCGAGATGGGTGCAGAGCACCGCACTCAGCTGGCCCATCTGCTGGCGTTGGGAAAGGGCTGGGCGGCCACTACTTGAGGTGACAGAGGAGGCTCTGGCTAGGCATGCACCAGCGCTCGCCGGTGACTCGGGCTGCCCCAGGTGGAGCTCGAACCACCTATGGGATCGGGAGGACACCGCGCATTCATGCTGACGCAAAACAAACGTCGGGGAGGAGCGGAATGGTGGCGCACCACGAAGGCAGAGAGCAACGGTAGCGGCCAACCTTAGGGACATGCGGCCACGAGCACTCCGGCGCTGAACTGAGGGGTTGGGGAGGTGCGCCGGGGTCTGGGTGGTCTAGTGGAGGTGAAGAGATGGAGGGAGAGGCGTTGACTCGCTCGAATTTGAGCGTAGCCGAACGGCAGCCATGGTGGCAATAGAGGTCGAGGAGAGCGTCTCGAGCTCGGGGAAGTGGCTGGCGAGGGCTAGAGGAGAGTGGTGAGGTTGATGGCAAAGAGAAACGGGGACAGGAAGGCCTTAAATAGGCGCGGGGCGAGATGCCGAGCCGGGTGCCGCCGCTTCAGCTCGACCAAAGCCCTGGCGAGGCTCATCAAGCACGAGTGAGCACGGGAACACAACGAGGCATCACTGACAAGCTTCATGGGGCACGCAGTACCATGGGGGAGTAGAGTAAATGGACGAGAGGAGCTCGGAGCCAAACGAGGCATCGACAAGCTCCGGGGAGGCGGTTCCTGGAGAGGCAGAGGGCGGAGAACGATGGGAGAATGCAGGGGAGTTAGGTCGGCAACACCAGACGCGCGAACACCGCCAATGCTGAGCTGCAGCTGCTCAGAACATGCTGGATGCCGCTAGAGTGCATTAACTGGCATGCCAGAGTGGCAGTTACCATAGGAATTGGCAAGGAGAAGACAAGAGTGACTGCATGGACATGTCTAGTGATTAGTCCCTGCATCACTCAGGGTGAGGGAGGTGAAAGATCATGCAAAGCTGCCCTGGAGAGATGTGAGGGATCACTGAAAGTTTGCTGCATCAAAATGAATCATGATGCAGTGATGAGCTGAGATGAGCTTGGAGACAAAAATGATGTCTGGGGTGATTAACTAGGGAAGGACCATAATCCTGGAGGTTTTGGGGGCAAATGGACCAAGAATGAATATAGTTTATTTGTAAGTGCATATTTGGTCGAGAAAAGGGATTTGGATGATGCACTCACATAGAGAAGCAACTTGAGCTAAAATTTGGCAAGGTAGAGTTATTTGTCCATATGAAGATGCTGTAAAAGTTTCATACCAAATGGACATACCAAAATAGTACTTGCTTCACAAACATCCCCACTGACGAGAAACTTGCAATAATTTTTGAGGGAAAATGGCTTAAGGAAATGATCCAAAATTTCGTGGAGAGATGTTATTAGGGTAGGAGCATGATCTGGTAATTTATCAGAATTAATGAAGCAATATAAGTTATACTTGCTTCATAACCTGAAAATATTGCGAGAATCAAAGATTTGTTGTTGTGCTCACATAGATGATTGGATAGGGCTGAAAATTGGAGGAGGGCAATGATATGAGCACATGAAGAGGCATGCAAAATTTTGACTCATTTGGATAGTCCTAGCTAGTACTTCCTTAACAGTGGCTTCCCTCAGACAGGAACTTTGAAAAATCACCGAGGAACATTGGCTAGGCAAATGAAGTTTAATTTTGGCATGAGTCAATGCTTTGGATAGGAAAGAATGCCCAAAAAGTTTGGGAGCAAACAAGATAAGATAAATGGCACTTCCTTCACAAAATGCCATTCAAGACAGAATAGAAGAATGGATATTGGAGGGATATTTTTGAACATGGCAAGGAAGGGTTTGGTCACATTTGAGCAAGATATGACCCAAAAAATGTATGAGAATTATTTGGGAATTTTTGGATGGACATAAATATAGGTTGCTTCACAACCTAGGGAAAATGAGCATAATTCCTTTAATGAAAAAGGAATATTTCCCCAAGAAAAAGAATATTGGGATTTGGGATAGGATGGAAATGGCATGGTCTTGGGATAGGTTTGAGAATGATGAACCACTTGGGAGAGGGAATGAGGATGATTTCCCAGGTGACAAGGCCACATAACCACTCCAAATAGAAAAACAGAGCAAAAACCAAATAAATCAAAAGGAAAAAGAAAGGGGCCAAAAACCAGGCTGTTACAAACCTTCCCCCTTAAAGAAATCTCATCCTCGAGATTTGGTTGCTTAGGAAACAAGCATTCTTATACCTTAAGGAAACCCTTTCCAACTCGGGTATCCTTTTCCTTTATATATTGTTCCCACAAATTTCATATGATTCTCTTACCTTGCTCTGGGGTGGTTTGCTTCACCTTTCCCACATTCTAACAGGTCTTTCTTCACATACCAAAGCCTTATGCTGACGGTGATACTTTCATATCTGTCGGTCATATTCAAGGGACCTAAGCATAAAATCCCCTTTTGTGGTGAAAACTGTGTACTTCTGCCCTGGGGTTGCTCAAAGAAATGCATGTATTCCGGGTGCAAACAATGCTGAGAATCATGGCCATTTTTCTGACAAGCTCTAACTGCTCATAGGTGGTACTGATTTATCTTGATTTGTTTCTCTGTCTCGAGTATGAGATATGTACCAAAGATTCGACTTCCTTCTACTGTGAGCAATATCAACGGTATGGACTTATAGCTATTGCATACCTCAAACATGAGCATCTTGAGACTAGCCTGACATGGATGCTCATGGGGAAGTACTTTTCATGGTAGGTTGTCTATGTACTTGGTTTCATCAATGAGTATACCGGTTCTGAGCTGATGGTTTGGGCTTTTGATTTACCCATGTTGTCGGTATACCCATATGTGGTAATAGTCCATGGGATGTTTTATCACTGCCGCTGAAGTCAAGCTGCTGAGGTTGCAAAGGAATCTTGGACCTGGCAAAACTGACTTGGATATTCCACACTAACTATTCCGGATAGGTGTCTTGGGACAAACGGGTCAGCGGAATATGACGTTCTTGCAGAACACGGTAGGCCTCCGAGGGTATGCCTTTGTGGATCCATATGGAATCATGGTCTCCAACTGTCTTGAGCATCCGGACCCTGGTGGTTACGCAAAAACCATCATACCTTTGTTGTCAGTCTTATCCTTTGACGGTCATGATTTTCTTTGTCAGTATACATTACTGAAATAGCTTGGCCACATTGATTCTTGATTCTTCATGCATCCATTAATGTGGGTAGTGTAATCTTTCTGGCACCAATACTTGTGCTCGCTTTTCTAACCTGGGTCCGCACACGTATGACATATACTCAGAGCTTGTGGATGTACAAAGCTTGTTGCTGAGGCCATACATACAAGAGAGTGTCAAGGGATCTCCTTGTCTGGTGCAGGAATATTGGCCTTAACCATGTTCAAGACTGTTAATTCTGCGTTGTCAGCTCTAGAACTTGTTGATCCTTTCATTACCTGAGAGGTATTTCTGCTTATTTTCATTGGCCTGAATCATGAGGTTGTATTATCCTTGCCTTCCTTAGGTATATCTGCTTGATCATTGTCGCATCTCGTATGGGGGACTGGTATGGCCGGGGATGCATGTTCACCAAATATATCTAAGAAGAATATACCACCGAACACTTGATCCTTGCAGTAGGCACATGTCTTGACTGATTTGTACTTCTGACAACAATATTGCTGATCTAATTCTTGAGCTGTACTGACATAAACTGACAACTCACCGGATAATCTCTAAGGACGGTGCAATAGTGTGGTACTGATGTGGACTGACTGTCTTACGAGAGAAGCCATCTGAGTAGCTTTCTGAGGAAGACTCGTTAGCTTCTTTCGAAGATTTGTTCTGGGTAGCGTGCAGAAGAAGTCTCTATAGCTTACACACGAAGCTTGACCTGAGGATTGTGCTGGGGAAGCCTGGGTTCCGTGCTTGAGAAGCTTCTCCTCTGGTTGCTTGTTGAGAAAGATTCAGTCCCTTGCATCAAAAGCCCGTACTGAGGTATCTGGGATTGGGTATCTTGGGCCGGAATTTGTCCATACACCGTACCATAATATTTTTGTGTCTGGTTACTTGCATGATAAAATTTATTTGACTGTCTGCCTTGATCATAGCTCATTCTGACTTTCCTTCCGGAGTATAGCATATTTCCCAATTGCATTCATAGCTGAATCAAACTTTGAATAAATCATACCTTGTATCAGAAATGTACCATTGGTCTTGTGCTTTCCTTATCTCCCTGCTGGTTTGATCCTTATTGCTTCGAAAGGGGCATAACATATGCAAACTTGCTGTTGATAATTGATTTAGGGAACCATGTGTATACTGAGCAGATATTCCCAACATAATGCAGTCAACTTAGAATCCCATACTATTTAGCTGAGCTTCCATATCTTTTCTATCATTGCTGCTTCTTTGAGTTCAGTGCCGGTTGATGAGCAACTCTTTATAGGGGAAAAATAATGTAACGCCGAGGCCCAAAAAGAAAGAAGCAAATAAAACAACTCAACCAAACCAAGGAATAAAAGGCAAACAATATCACATATATGCTATCCACACAATATGCTCACCTACTTAAGCACAGAAATCTCACGGAATCTTCGGTACTACGATCTAACATACTGTGACGGTGTGCACAAAGACGGAACAATGTGTGGAAAATCATGTATAAACTGCGCTACACCAAGTGCTGGCCTAGCAAGGTAACAACCTTGACTAGCTCGAAGGTGAGGACATACTTGTTAATCATGTAGCGGGACACGAATGTCGTGACTACAATTTTACCAAGCAAACGGAAAGAATTTGTACTCGTCCACGGAATAGGATAGCAAGGAAAGCTGAGTCGGTTGACATTGCCCTTTCTTGATAGCTAAGATGATTAAGGGTTACCAACACGACAATAGAAAAGCACGATCCGGGGTAGAAGCATGTCTACCACTTAACGATCGGCGGGGCTGAAAGAAGGATATCTATGCGATACCTGAGCACCATTTTCGGCAAACAGTGTCGGGATCACTTGGCATCACTCTGCTGGGACATAAATGACACCAAACACCTAAGGAAAAAGTAAACTGGAGGAATTCAGAGGCTGAGCTGTAGTGTATCAGGACCTGATGCCAGCTACACTCACCAGATAAATCGTTAGCAACAAATACTAAGGCTATAAGCATGCTATGCAAAAAACAAATGCAGCAACCAAATGCAACAAACAAGGCGGGTTCTATACTACCAATTTCTACCGGTTGCTACCGCTCGCACGGACTAGGGCGTCCTACAGCCATACCTGCTCTGATACCAAGCCTATTGCACCCTGGCTAAGAGAAACCGGAACGCCCCGTATTCCAGCCCAGAGATCGAGGAGAAGTCTTCTGGAATACAGCACTGCTTGACATAGAACAAATCAGCTCTTATTACAAAGGATAAATACATGGGTCTGATGTTACAAAGGATCACATCAGCACAATGATACTACGCCTATGATACTACACTTGCTCTATGCTGGCAACGGAACAACTCGTAGCAGCAAAAATCTTCTAGCAGCGGAACAACGACGAAGGTGGTGAACTCCACTCTACAGGGACTATGGCTGGGACACGATCTAGCTCGCACAATCAGTAACCTCAACAAGCAATCAATCAATCACAACATCACCTGTAATTTGGCATGACACGCTAGGTCAGTACATTGAATGTACTTGCAAGCTCACAACAACAAAAAGAATCAAGGCAAGACAACAACATAGCATTTAACAAGTTAATTAATTAACGGCTACTATGATACGAAAGAAACTACTAAGCATGATATGAAACTACTAGAATACTAATGAACCAACATATCTGATCTCAAGAACCATCTTACTCTTGGCTATCTGGCCAAGCAATATACCATGTCGACCACCTCATGGTCCACATGATCACCTCGTGATCAAAACATCCACGTGATCACCTCGTGACGACAACATTCACACGGTCACCTCGTGACCACATCACAAACTGAATGATCATCCTCGAGATCATCCCAACATCATCATCGGTATCCTGCCAAACTGTTACTCATCACATCATAATATCAACATATAAATCATCTATAAGTCATTCCGTCACGTGAGTGCTGATTGAATGGTGTGACCTACTACAAACTGTGCCCATGACCAAGGACACAGCTATCAATAGATTTACAAACACACTCTGCAGAGGTTAGCACACTGTACCCACATCACGGAACCCATAGCCTCGTACTCCCATCTATGTGGACCAACGACGTTCCGACAAAACTGATCTATTGCCCATGACACTCTCCCGGCCACTCCGACCAACTCCCCTCTCTGGGATAGGTCCTGGGTGGCCTGATGTCTACCAAAGACATCCAACAGCCACCATCATGGCAAAACATAAACAGTCCCAGACGGGGACACAAGCGCTCAAAATCCAACTACAGGCACACAAGGGTTATGTACGCCTACATGATCAGGGTAGCGTGCGCCCATAACCTTCCCTCGTTGGAGGCACCGGCGAGAGACATGTTAATAGACCGCATTAGGGCCTTCCCATAAAAGCAAATGTGGTTGTGCTGGAAAAGCCCGGTTTGGTGGCACCTGACCAACCTAATGACAAAATTTATCCCCAAAGCATATCTGCGATAACTGATACTTTGATATCATATATCAACATGTAATCTAAGTCATAGAAATATCCAACACATAATCCAAAGCATGACCTAGCTGTAATACTCTGAGGGTAGCATATCAACTAAGAGCATACTGAATCCAAGAACAATAATACTACTACTCCAAAGGCAAGAACAAGCTAACCAACTAAGATCCACAAGCAAGCATCATCTCCGAAATTGTACTCCAAAATAGAATATCAGCTATCATCATGAAAATAATACTAGCCAGTAATAATCCAATGGAAACATGACATCCAAAGTAATACTCCAAAATATAATACCAGATACCAACATGAAAATTATCATAATATAATCCACTAATAATCCAATGGCAACATGATATCCATCAACTCCAAGCATTAGTCCTAGTAATCCAAACAACATCATGGCAATAGCAAGATCAAAAACCACTCCAAGAAAATGGCATGATCAAGTGAAACGTAGCTGATGCAATATTTTAAATAAGTCAAATAAAGAAACCATGTTACTGCATTACATTCATGCAAATGGAGGGTGTGGCTTGCTTGGGAGGGTTGGAATCATCGGGAAGAAGTGCGAGAAGGTCGCGGAAAGAATCGTCGGGAAACGTTCTCTCTTGGAGGGGGTGTAATAAGGGCAGGGGAAAAATGGTCATTTTCAGAATGTAAAAACATGGTGAAAATGATTCCATCGGAAAGGGCTTGATGAAACGAAGAAGTGGGATTTGGAATCACCTCATTTGGAGTCTCGGGTAAAAAGATACGGACGTCTAAAGCTCAAGGACTAATTTGTAAAAATACTTCTACAAACAGGTCCCCGACAGTTTAAACAGAACATGTCTTTCTAGGGAATACACTTTCTAACAGAGAAAACATATTCTGGCCCGAAGAACAAGTGAAGTGCGCTTTTGAGATGGGAAGACGTATTCTGAAGAATACACCTCCACTTAAGTGGTGGCAAGGGCTTCTGCAGCTGACTGGTGGGGACGGGGGTGACGCGGGGCCCGCCTAGCCTCGGTCGTCTTCTTCCTCGTCCGTTCCTTGCACGGGACAGAGGAGGAGCTGGGGTGGGGCGCGGTGCTTGCGACGGCCACGACGGCTCCGGCAGCCCCCGACCGAGCCGAGGCCACCGACGAGATGGGCGTCTAGCGCCGCACTCAGCTAGCCCATCTACTGGTACTGGGAAAGGGTAGGGCAGCCGCTACTTGAGGCGACAGAGGAGGCTCTGGCTGAGCATGCGCCAGCGCTCGTCGGGGACTCGGGCTGCCCCAGGTGGAGCTCGGACCACCTACGAGATCGGGGGACACCGCACATCCATCCTGATGCAGAACGAACGGCAGGGAGGAGCAAAACAGCGGTGCACCACGGAGGCATAGAGCAACGGCGGCAGCCAACCTTGGGGACATGTGTCCATAAGCACTCCGGCACTGAACTGAGGGGTTGGGGAGGTGCGCAGGGGTCTGAGTGGTCTAGTGGAGGTGAAGAGATGGAGGGAGAGGCGTCGACTCACTCGAATTTTAGCGGAGCCGAACGGTGGCAATTGTGGCAATGGAGGTCGAGGAGAGCAGCTCGAGCTTGGGGAAGTGGCTGGGGAGGGCTAGAGGAGAGTGGTGAGGTCGATGGCGAAGAGAAACAGAGACGGGGAGGCCTTAAATAGGTGCGGGGTGAGATGTCCAGCCGGTTGCCGCCGCTCGAGCTCAGCCAAAGCCCTGCCGAGGCTCAGCAAGCACGGGTGAGCATGGGAACATGACGAGGCATCACTGGCAAGCTTCACAGGGCACGCAATGCCAAGGGGCAGTAGAGGAAATGGACGAGAGGAGCTCGAAGCCAAACGGGGCACAATGCACCCGTGGCCGTGCGTCGGCTAGCTCCGGCGAGGCGGTTCCTTGAGGGGCAGAGGGTGGAGAGCGACGGGAGAATGCCGGTGAGTTTGGTCAGCAACACCTGACGCGGGACATCGCTGATGCCGAGCCGCACGCTGCTCAGAACATGTTGGATGATGCCAGAGCGCGTGAACTAGCATGCCAGGGCGGCAGTCACCACAAGCATTGGCAAGGAGAAGACAAGAATGACTGTATAGACATGTCTAGTGATTAGTCCCTGCATCACTGAGGTTGAGGGAGGTGAAAGATAAAGCAAAGCTGCCCTAGAGAGATGTGAGGGATCACTAAAAGTTTGCAGCATCAACTGAATCATGATGCAGTGATGAACTGAGATGAGCTTGGAGATAAATATGATGTCTGGGGTGATTAACTAGGGAAGGACTATGATCCTGGAGGTTTGGGGGGCAAATGGACCAAGAATGAATATAGTTGCTTTGTAAGTGCATATTTGGTCCAGAAAAGGGATTTGGATGATGCACTCACATAGAGAAGCAACTTGGGCTAAAATTTGGCAAGGCAGAGTTATTTGTCCATATGAAGATGCTGTAAAAGTTTCATACCAAATGGACATACCAAAATAGTACTTGCTTCACAAACATACCCACTGACCAGAAACTTGCAATAATTTTGGAGGGCAAATGGCTTAATGAAATGATCCCAAATTTGGTGGAGAGATGTCATTAGGGTAGGAGCATGATCTGGTAAGTTATCAGAATTAATGAAGCAATATAAGTTATACTTGCTTCATAACCTGAAAATATTTCTAGAGTCAAAGATTTGGATCTGTGCTCACATAGATGATTGGATAGGGCTTAAAATATGAGGAGGGCAATGATATGAGCACATGAATAGGCATGTAAAATTTCAACTCATTTGGATAGTCCTAGCTAGTATTTCCTTCACAATGGCTTCCCTTAGACAGGAACTTCGAAAATCACCGAGGAAGATTGGCTAGGCAAATGAAGTTTAATTTTGGCATGAGGCAATGATTTGGATAGGAAAGAATGCCCAAAAAGTTTGGAGCAAACATGATAAGATAAATGGCACTTCCTTCACAAAATGCCATTCAGGACAGAATAGAAGAATGGATATTGGAGGGATATTTTTGAACATGTCAAGGAAGGGTTTGGTCACATTTGAGCAAGATATGACCCAAACAATTTTTGAGAATTATTTGGGAATTTTTGGATGGACAAAAATATAGGTTGCTTCACAACATAGGGCAAATGAGGATAATTCCTTTAATGAAAAAGGAACATTTCGCCAAGAAAAAGAATATTGGGATTTGGGATAGGATGGAAATGGCATGGTCTTGGATAGGTTTGAGGATGATGAGCCACTTGGGAGATGGAATGGGGATGATTTCCCAGGTGACAAGTCCACAGAACCACTCCAAACAGAAAAACAGGGCAAAAACCAAATAAATCAAAAGGAAAAATAAAGGGGCCAAAAACCAGGCTGTTACAACGGTCATCAACCCCTACCTTGCGGAGGTGCTACGACACCCTCAAACCATTGAGATGCGTGAGGAGGTGGTGCACATCTGCGATGTTGAAGGGCCAAAGAAGACCGAAAGCATGGAGACAAGGCTTGAAGCAATGGAGCAGCAAGTCTTTAAGTGCCAATGGATGGTGGAGCGTGGACTCAATGCCAATCACTCCATGATCAGGGAATTTACCAGTGGCCACAAGCTGGACGCCAAGAACATTGAGGAGGCCATCTTCAAGCTTCATGAGAAAATCGGGCATCTCCAATCCCAGATCTATGACCCGCAAAACCAAAACTGTGAGTATGAATATAGATTTAAGAGGATGAGTTTGGCTGCAGATTTGAGGATCTTGGCGACTCGTTCATCCTTTTACGATGGTGAACCTATGCCTTGGAAGATGGAGGATAAGTTTCTTTCATCATCAACAACTCCTTCATTACCACTTCCGAAGATGGGTATGGACACTCCCCTTGGCTTCTGCCAAGCTTGGGGAGGTGTCCCGGTATCATATCATCATCACCTCTTTACCTTTATCGTTTTTCTTAGTTCGATCCTTTTGGCTATATCTTGGTTTTGTAGAATAAATTTTTAAGTATGATCTAACTTTGAGTTTTGCTTTGTGATCTATCTATGTATTCAAGTCCGTGAGTTATATAATAAAAAAGGTAGTTTTGAGTTGAGGGCTTTGCTTTCTTGCTATGATCTTGAGAAAAGAAATAAAGAATGAATAGAATAATAAAAATAAAAAAGAGTGTATAATGATCTTATGGATAGTGATGATTTCACAAATAAGAAGTATGTCGATTGAAACTTGTTGCAATTAAAAGGATGTAATAAAGAAAGAGAGGTTCACATATAAATATACTATCTTGGACATCTTTTATGATTGTGAGCACTCATTAAAATATTATATGCTAAGAAGTTGATGTTGGACAAGGAAGACAACATAAATAGTTATGTTTGCTTATTTTCGAATAGAATTTATATTATCATGGGTCCTCTAACATGTGACACTTGATTCCACCTCATACTAGAAAAACTTCCGCACTAAGTAGAGATACCACTTTTGCATCCAAACACCCTTAACCCAGTTTTGCCATGAGAGTCCACTATACCTACTTATGGATTGAGTAAGATTCTTCAAGTAGGTTGTCATTGGTGCAAGCAATAAAAATTGCTCCTTAAATATGTATGATCTATTAGTGTGGGAAAATAAGCTTTATACGAACTTGTGACATGGAAGAAATATAAGTGATGGACTACATAATAAAGTTCTTTATCACAAGCTGCAATGTAAAGTGATGTTCTTTTGTAATAAGATTTCATGCATCCAACCATAAAAGCGCATGAAAACCTCTGCTTACTTCTGTGAAGGGCCTATCTTTTACCTTTTTTATATTTACCTTTATGCAAGAGTCATGGTGATCTTAATCACTTCCTGTATTTCACCTTTTTCTCTTGGCAAGCATCATGTGTTTGGGAAAGATCTAGATACATATATCCACTCGGATGTAGGTGATCATAAGTTATTATTGTTGACATTACCCTTGAGGTAAAAGGTTGGGAGGCGAAACCATAAGCCCCTATCTTTCTCTGGTTGAAAACTTTGATCTCATAAATGTCGCGTAAGTGTTAGTAATTTTGAAAGATTAAATGATAGTTGAGTATGTGAACTTGCTGAAAAGCTCTTATATTGAATCTTACCTACGTTATGATAAATTGCAATTACTTCAATGACTGAAATCATAGTTTTTTGGTTTTCAATAAGATTCTTGATTCATACTTTACCTTGTGAATGAATTGTCACTTTGGCATAAGAAGTTATATAATAATATATATTGTTGTTCTAAAGATGATCATGATGCCTTCATATCCATATTTTATTTTATCGACACCTCTATCTCTAAACATGTGGACATGATTATCGATTTCGGCTTTCGCTTGAGGACAAGCAAGGTCTAAGCTTGGGGGATTTGATACGTCCATTTTGCATCATGCTTTTATATTGATATTTATTGCATTATGGGTTGTTATTACACATTATGGTACAATACTTATGCCTTTTGTCTCTTATTTTACAAGGTTTACATGAAGAGGGAGAATGCCGGCAGTTGGAATTCTGGACCGGAAAGGGTGTAAATCTGAGAGACCTATTTTGCATAACTCCAAAAGTCCTGAAAATTTATGGAGAATTATTTTGGAATATATAAAAAATATTGGGCTAAGAAAATACCAGAGGGGACCCACCAGGTGACCATAAGGGTGGGGCATGCCCTACCCCCTTGTCGTGCCTCCTTGGCTTGTGGCCCCCTGGCAGGCCTTCGGTGCCCCTCTTCTGCTATATGATGTCTTTTGAACTAAAAAAATCAGAAGGAAGCTTTCGGATGAAGCACCGCTATCTTGAGGTGGAACTTGGGCAGAACCAATCTAGGGCTCCGGTGAAGCTGTTCTGCCGAGGAAACTTCCGTCTGAGGGGGAAATCAAAGCCATCATTGCTACGTCTTAGCTTGCGTTGGTTTTCCTTGAAGAGGAAAGGGTGATGTAGCAATAGTAGCGTAAGTATTTCCCTCAGTTTTTGAGAACCAAGGTATCAATCCAGTAGGAGGCTCCTCAACAAGTCCCACGAACCTACACAAACAAACAAAGAACTCGCAACGAACGCAATAAAGGGGTTGTCAATCCCTTCAAGGCCACTTGCGAAAGTGAGATCTAATAAAGATAATAAGATAAGATAAATATATTTTTGGTATTTTATAATATAGATGCAGAAAATAAAAGATGCAAATAAAAGTAAATTGGAAGAAAATATGATAAGAGATAGACCCGGGGACCATAGGTTTCACCAGTGGCTTCTCTCAAGAGCATAAGTATTACGGTGGGTGAACAAATTACTGTCGAGCAATTGATAGAAAAGCGAATAATTATGATGTTATCTAGGCATGATCATGTATATAGGCATCACGTCCGCAACAAGTAGACCGACTCCTGCCTGCATCTACTGCTATTACTCCACACATCGACCGCTATCCAGCATGCATCTAGAGTATTAAGTTCATAAGAACAGAGTAACGCATTAAGCAAGATGACATGATGTAGAGGGATAAACTCAAGCAATATGATATAAACCCCATCTTTTTATCCTCGATGGCAACAATACAATACGCGTCTTGTAACCCTTTCTGTCACTGGGTAAGAACACCGCAAGATTGAACCCAGAGCTAAGCACTTCTCCCATGGCAAGAAAGATCAATCTAGTAGGCCAAACCAAACCGATAATTCGAAGAGACTTGCAAAGATAACTCAATCCTATAAAAGAATTCAGAGAAGATTCAATTATTATCCATACATAAACTTGATCATAAACCCACAATTCATCGGATCTCGACAAACACACCGCAAAAAGAGATTACATCGAATAGATCTCCACAAGAGAGGGGGAGAACATTGTATTGAGATCCAAAAATAGAGAAGAAGCCATTTAGCTAATAACTATGGACCCGAAGGTCTGTGGTAAACTACTCACAACTCATCGGAAGGGCTATGGTGTTGATGTAGAAGCCCTCCACGGTGGAATCCCCCTCCGGCAGAACGCCGGCAATGGCTCCAAGATGGGATCTCGCGGACAGAAGGTTACGGTGGCGGGAATATTTCTTTGGTGGCTCCCTGGATGTTTTCGGGGTATGTAGGCTTATATAGGAGGAAGAAGTAGGTCGGTGGCCGTCCGAGGGGCCCACAAGACAGGGGGGCACGCCCTATAGGGGGGGGGGGGCGCCCTACCCTATCGTGGCCGCCTCGACTGCTTCTTGACTTGCACTCCAAGTCCTCTGGATCACGTTCGTTCCAAAATCATGCTCCCGAAGGTTTTATTCCGTTTGGACTCCGTTTGATATTTCTTTTCTTGGAAATACTGAAATAGGCAAAAAAATAGCAATATGGGTTGGGCCTCCGGTTAGTAGGTTAGTCCCAAAAATGATAATAATGTGTAAAATAAAGCCCATAAACATCCAAAAATAGGTAATATAATAGCATGGAACAATCAAAAATTATAGATACGTTGGAGACGTATCAAGCATCCCCAAGCTTAATTCCTGCTCGTCCTCGAGTAGGTAAATGATAAAAACAGAATTTTTGATGTGGAATGCTACCTAGCATAATTCTCAATGTAATTTTCTTTAATGTAGCATGAATGTTCAGATCCAAATGACTCAAGATAAAAGCTTATAAAACATAAAAATAATAATGCTTCAAAGCATACTAACAAATAATCATGTCCTATCAAAATAACATAGTCATAGAAAGCTTATCCCTACAAAATCATATAGTTAGGCCATGCTTCATTTTCATTACACAAAATACTCCCATCATGCACAACCCCGATGATGAACCGAGCAATTGGTTCATACTTTTTAACGCCCTTCAGCTTTTCAACTCTTACGCAATACATGAGCGCAAGCCATGGACATAGCACTATGGTGGTCTAATGTGGTGGTTGTGAGGACAAAAAGTGGGAGAAGATAGTCTCACATCAACTAGGCATATCAACGGGCTATGGAGATGCCCATCAATAGATATCAATGTGAGTGAGTAGGGATTGCCATGCAACGGATGCACTAGAGCTATAAATATATGAAAGCTCAACAAAAGAAACTAAGTGGGTGTGCATCCAACTTGCTTGCTCACGAAGACCTAGGGCATTTGAGGAAGCCCATCATTGGAATATACAAGCCAAGTTCTATAATGAAAAATTCCCACTAGTATATGAAAGTGACAACATATGAGACTCTCTATCATGAAGGTCATGGTGCTATTTTTAAAGCACAAGTGTGGAAAAAGAGATAGTAGCAATTGTCCCTTCTCTCTTTTTCTCTCATTTTCTTCTTTCTTTTTCTTTTTTTTTCTTTTTTCTTTTCTTTTCTTTTTCTTTCTCCTTTTTTTCTTTTTTTCTTTGTGGGCTTCTTTGGCCTCTTTTATTTTTATAAAGTCCGAAGTCCCATCCCGACTTGTGGGGGATAGTCTTCATCATCCTTTCCTCACTGGGACAATGCTCTAATAATGAAGATCATCACACTTTTATGGATTTACAACTCAAGAATTACCACTCAAAGCTAGAACAAAATATGTCTCTATATGAATGCCTCCGGCGGTGTACCGGGATATGCAATGAATCAAGAGTGACATGTATGAAAATTATGAAGGTGGCCTTGCCACAAATACGATGTCAACTACATGATCATGCAAAGAGCAATATGACAATGATGAAACGTGTCATAATAAATGGAACGGTGGAAAGTTGCATGGAAATATATCTCGGAATGGCTATGGAAATGCCATAATAGGTAGGTATGGTGGCTGTTTTTAGGAAGGTAAATAATGGGTTTATGCTACCGGCGAAAATTGCGCGGTAAAATAGAGGCTAGCTAAGTGGAAGGATGAGTGTGCGTATATCCATGGACTCACATTAGTCTTAAAAAACTCATATACTTATTGGAAAAATCTACTAAGCCCTCGAAGCAAAGTACTACCACGCATGCCCCAAGAGGGATAGATTGGTAGGAAAAAATTCCATCGCTCGTCCCCGACTGCCACTCATAAGGAAGACACTCAAAAGAGCACCTCATGCAACAAATTTGTCACACATGCTACGGGACTTGCCAACTTCAACAAAAGTATTTCTCAATTTCATAATTATCCACTAGCATGACCCTAACATTACTACCTTTATATCTCAAAACAATTATCAAGCATCAAATTGATCCTAGCATCCAATTCACTTTCTATGATAGTTTTTATTATACCCAACTTGGATGCTCATCATTCTAGGACAAAATTCATAACCAAAGCAAATACCATGCTGTTCTAAGAGACTCTCAAAATAATATAAGTGAAGCAGGAGAGACTAGCAATTTCTTCAAAATTAATCCACCGCCATGCTCTAAAAGATATAAGTGAAGTACTAGAGCAAAAACTATCAAGCTCAAAAGATATAAGCGAAGCACATAGAGTATTCTAATAAATTCTAATCAAATAGGCTTCTCCCAACGAGGTGTGTACAGCAAGGATGATTGTGGTAAACTAACAAGCAAAGACTAATATAATACACGACGCTCCAAGCAAAACACAATATCATGTGGCGAATAAAAATATATCTCCAAGTAAAGTTACCAATGAACGAAGACGAAAGAGGGGATGCCTTCCCGGGGCATCCCCAAGCTTAGGCTTTTGGACATTCTTGAATATCTTGGGGTGCCATGGGCATCCCCAAGCTTAGGATCTTGCCACCCTTTATTCCATAGTCCATAAAAGATTTACCCAAAAGTTGAAAACTTCACAACACAAAACTCAACAGGAAATCTTATAAGCTCCGTTAGTGAAAGAAAACAAAACCACCACATAAGGTACTGTAATGAACTCATTATTTATTTATTTGGGTGTTAAACCTACTGTATTCCAAGTTCTCTATGGTTCATACGCTTACATACTAGCCATAGATGCATCGAAATAAGCAAACAACACACGAAAAACAGAATCTGTCAAAAACAGAACAGTCTGTAGCAATCTGTAACTAACGCAAACTTCTGGAACATTAAAAATCCTACCAAAATAGGACGTACTAAACAATTTGTTTATATATAAGCAGAAAAAAGAAACAATGCAAAATCTCGATCCTGTGATTTATTGAATTTGTTTTCGTGAGTGCAAAGTTTCTGTTTTTCAGCAGAATCAAATCAACTATCATCATAGGTTATCCTATAGGTTCTACTTGGAACAAACACTAATTAAAAGATAAAAACACATCTAAACAGAAATCAGAAAGAAAATTTAACACTAAACAGGAACACAAACAAGAAACATAAAGAAATTTGGGTTGCCTCCCAACTAGCGCTATCGTTTACCGCCCCTAGCTAGGCATAAAAGCGAAGATAGATCTAAGTAGTGCCATCTTTGGCACTTGGCTCATCAATAGATCACTCATAATCTTTAGGTGTTTCTCCTTTTTTAGCAATGATTAAACCTTTAGGCAAAAATTCAAGAAATTCATTTGTAGCAAAAGGTTTCTTAACGATAGAGAGACAATTGGGATGAACACTTCTGGATTTGAGATCTGCATCTCCCTTACTAGAAGATTCACCATTATTTTTAGGAACATAAATAAACTTAGCAGTTTTGGTAGTGGGTTTTGGAGTGTTTTTTGTGGAAGAAAATGCGGAACCTAAGTTAGTTATGATTCCTCAAGTTTACCGATTCTAGCAGAATCTAGATCTATTTTTTCATTAACTATAGGTTCTTTCTCTTTAAGATTTTTCAAAGTAACTCCAACCCTAAATCCGTATTGGGTAATTTGATTATGAATCTTTTTATCCAAATTCTCAATTAACTCAACAGTGGCAATTTTATTTTCAATGATCGCAAGCCGTTGCATAACATGTTCCAAAGTTAAAACAGTTCCATTAACCAAAAGAGGTGGTGGGCCAAACAAATCTAGTATATCATTATAAGCTTCAAACGTGTGGCTATTCAAGAAATCCCCTTCGGCAATGGTATCAAGAACACATCTCTTCCAAGGAGTAACGCCTACATAAAAATTGTGAAGAAGAACCGAAGTAGAAAGCTTCCTATTGGATTTATTTTGAGCATTGCAAATTCTATGCCAAGCATCTTTTATATTTTCTCCCTCCCTTTGCTTAAAATTGAGAATTTCATGTTCGAGAGTAATGACAAGGATAGGAGGACTAGCCATAATGACAAGGTAAACGAACTAACACACGAGCAAATGAAAAAAGGCAACAAAAGAGAGAGGAGATTGGGAAAGATAGGGCGAATAAAATGGCAAGGGTGAAGTGGGGGAGAGGAAAACGAGAGGCAAATGGCAAATAATGTAAATGTGAGGGAGATGAGTTTGTGATGGGTACTTGGTATGTCTTGACTTGAGCGAAGACCTCCCCAGCAACGGTGCCAGAAATCCTTCTTGCTACGTCTTGAGCTTGCGTTGGTTTTCCTTGAAAAGGAAAGGGTGATGCAGCAATAGTAGCGTAAGTATTTCCCTCAGTTTTTGAGAACCAAGGTATCAATACAGTAGGACACTCCTCAACAAGTCCCATGAACCTACACAAACAAACAAAGAACTCGCAACCAACGCAATAAAGGGGTTGTCAATCCCTTCACGGCCACTTGCGAAAGTGAGATCTAATAGAGATAATAAGTTAAGATAAATATATTTTTGGTATTTTATAATATAGATGCAGAAAATAAAAGATGCAAATAAAAGTAAATTGGAAGCAAATATGATAGTAGATAGACCCGGGGGCCACAGGTTTCACTAGTGGCTTTTCTCAAGAGCATAAGTATTATGGTGGGTGAACAAATTACTGTCGAACAATTGATAGAAAAGCGAATAATTATGATGTTATCTAGGCATGATCATGTATAAAATAAGCTTTATACGAACTTGTGATATGGAAGAAATAGAAGTGATGGACTACATAATAAAGTTCTTTATCACAAGCTGCAATGTAAAGTGACGTTCTTTTGTAATAAGATTTCATGCATCCAACCATAAAAGCGCATGAAAACCTCTGCTTCCTTCTGTGAAGGGCCTATCTTTTACCTTTTTTATATTTACCTTTATGCAAGAGTCATGGTGATCTTAATCACTTCCTATATTTCACCTTTTTCTCTTGGCAAGCATCATGTGTTTGGGAAAGATCTAGATACATATATCCACTCGGATGTAGGTGATCATAAGTTATTATTGTTGACATTACCCTTGAGGTAAAAGGTTGGGAGGCGAAACAATAAGCCCCTATCTTTCTCTGGTTGAAAACTTTGATCTCATAATGTCACGTAAGTGTTAGTAATTTTGAAAGATTAAATGATAGTTGAGTATGTGAACTTGCTGAAATGCTCTTATATTGACTCTTTCCTACATTATGATAAATTGCAATTACTTCAATGACTGAAATCATAGTTTTTTGGTTTTCAATAAGATTCTTGATTCATACTTTACCTTGTGAATGAATTGTCACTTTGGCATAAGAAGTTATATAAAAATATATATTGTTGTTCTAAAGATGATCATGATGCCTTCATATCCATATTTTATTTTATCGACAACTCTATCTCTAAACATGTGGACATGATTATCGATTTCTGCTTTCGCTTGAGGACAAGCAAGGTCTAAGCTTGGGGGATTTGATACGTCCATTTTGCATCATGCTTTTATATTGATATTTATTGCATTATGGGTTGTTATTACACATTATGGTACAATACTTATGCCTTTTCTCTCTTATTTTACAAGGTTTACATGAAGAGGGAGAATGCCGGCAGTTGGAATTCTGGACCGGAAAGGGTGTAAATCTGAGAGCTCTATTTTGCACAACTCCAAAAGTCCTGAAAATTTATGGAGAATTATTTTGGAATATATAAAAAATATTGGGCGAAGAAAATACCAGAGGGGACCCACCAGGTGACCATAAGGGTGGGGCATGCCCTACCGCCTTGGCGTGCCTCCCTGGCTTGTGGCCCCCTGGCAGGCCTCCGGTGCCCCTCTTCTGCTATATGATGTCTTTTGACCTGAAAAAATCAGAAGGAAGCTTTCGGGATGAAGTGCCACCGTCTCGAGGCGGAACTTGGGCAGAACCAATCTAGGGCTCCGGTGAAGCTGTTCTGCCGAGGAAACTTCCGTCTGAGGGGGAAATCAAAGCCATCGTTGCTATGTCTTGAGCTTGCGTTGGTTTTCCTTGAAGAGGAAAGGGTTATGAAGCAATAGTAGCGTAAGTATTTCCCTCAGTTTTTGAGAACCAAGGTATCAATCCAGTAGGATGCTCCTCAAAAAGTCCCACGAACCTACACAAACAAACAAACAACTCGCAACCAACACAATAAAGGGGTTTTCAATCCCTTCACGGCCACTTGCGAAAGTGAGATCTAATAAAGATAATAAGATAAGATAAATATATTTTTGGTATTTTTATAATATAGATGCAGAAAATAAAAGATGCAAATAAAAGTAAATTGGAAGCAAATATGATAAGAGATAGACCCGGGGGCCATAGGTTTCACTAGTGGCTTCTCTCAAGAGCATAAGTATTACAGTGGGTGAACAAATTACTGTCGAGCAATTGATAGAAAAGCGAATAATTATGATGTTATCTAGACATGATCATGTATATAGGCATCACGTCCGCAACAAGTAGACTGACTCCTGCCTGCATCTACTGCTATTACTCCACACATCGACCGCTATCCAGCATGCATCTAGAGTATTAAGTTCATAAGAACAGAGTAACACATTAAGCAAGATGACATGATGTAGATGGATAAACTCAAGCAATATGATATAAACCCCATCTTTTTATCCTCGATGGCAACAATACAATACGTGTCTTGCAACCCTTTCTGTCACTGGGTAAGAACACCGCAAGATTGAACCCAAAGCTAAGCACTTCTCCCATGGCAAGAAAGATCAATATAGTAGGCCAAACCAAACCGATAATTCGAAGAGACTTGCAAACATAACTCAATCATATAAAAGAATTTAGAGAAGATTCAATTATTATCTATAGATAAACTTGATCATAAACCCACAATTCATCGGATCTTGACATACACACCGCAAAAATAGATTACATCGAATAAATCTCCACAAGAGAGGGGGAGAACATTGTATTGAGATCCAAAAAGAGAGAAGAAGCCATCTAGCTAATAACTATGGACCCGAAGGTCTGTGGTAAACTACTCACAACTCATCGGAAGGGCTATGGTGTTGATGTAGAAGCCCTCCATGGTGGAATCCCCCTCCGGCAGAACACCGGCGATGGCTCCAAGATGGCATCTCGCGGATACAGAAGGTTACGGTGGCGGAAATATTTCTTTGGTGACTCCCTAGATGTTTTCGGGCTATGTAGGCTTATATAGGAGGAAGAAGTAGGTCAGTGGCCGCCCGAGGGGCCCACGAGACAGGGGGCGTGCCCTATGGGGGGGGCGCCCTACCCTCTCGTGGCCGCCTCGACAGCTTCTTGACTTGCACTCCAAGTCCTCTGGATCACGTTCGTTCCAAAAGTCATGCTCCCGAATGTTTTATTCCGTTTGGACTCCGTTTGATATTCCTTTTCTTCGAAATACTGAAATAGGCAAAAAAAACAGCAATATGGGCTGGGCCTCAGGTTAGTAGGTTAGTCCCAAAAATTATAATAATGTGTAAAATAAAGCCCATAAACATCCAAAACAGGTAATATAATAGAATGGAACAATCAAAAATTATAGATACATTGGAGACGTATCAATCGTCATCACCAACGATCCTCTCATTGAGGGGGTTCAATCTCCATTAACATCATCACCAGCACCATCTCCTCTCCAAACCCTAGTTCATATCTTGTATCCGATCTTTGTCTCAAAACCTCAGATTGGTACCTGTGGGTTGCTAGTAGTGTTGATTACTCCGTGTAGTTGATGCTAGTTCATTTATTTGGTGGAAGATCATATGTTCAGATCCTTAATGATAATTATTACTCCTCTGATTATGAACATGAATATGCTTTGTGAGTAGTTACGTTTGTTCCTGGGGACATGGGAGACGCCTATGTGCGGTTGGGTCGACTTGAGGTCGGATCCCGTATCATAGGTCGAATCCGAACTTTCCTCTTGACGTGTGTCTGTCTCCGGGCTAGAGATCTAGGTATATACCATATTTAACTTTGGAGATCGTGATCTCCGCCATTTCTTCAATTGTAGCAATGAGGTGTGTGATTGGCGGGGTGTGGATCTCTCTGTTGTCAGGTTTAAGCCCGATCTAGTTGTAGGCTGTAGGCCTACTGACAGAGATTCCTATGGAGAGGAATCGATCTACCAGGCTATCTACCAAAGAAGTTCCCGTTGGGGGGATGCCCCCTCTATCTTCGGCATGACATTCTTTGGGTATTTCATTGGGGTCCGGCTTTAGGGCCAGATCCTGGATAGTGTCAGCCCCCTTCGTGCCCACCGAATCTAAGGTCAAAGCATCAGGCTCGGTGGGTTATTCCGCAGGGGTAGTGGATTCTTTGGGAGGAGGGTTTTCCCAAGGGCGGTGCTGGATTCTAAATTCCGGTGGCTGGCTCCATAATCGGGGGTGAGGTTCTCAACTTGGACCAAGCGGCCAGTGAGGTCGACATGGGAAATGAGGCTACTGAACATGAAGATGTGGCTAGGGATGAAGATGTCCCCAGCGCAAACGGGATTTCCAACAAATGGTTGGGCTATCGGCCTTTTGGCGATCCGCAGTAGAACTCTCAATGAAAGCACCAATGTTGGTGTCAAAACTGGCGGATTTTGGGTAGGGGTCCCGAGCTGTGCATCTAGGATTGCGGGGGAACAAGGGACGATGAACATGGTGTTTACCCAGGTTCGGGCCCTCTCCAAGAGGTAAAACCCCACGTCATGCTTGATTGTATTTGATGTGTATGGTATGGTTACAGAGTCGATCTAGCTCTTGATCAGGCGAGCTAAACCCTAGGTTGATGGGGTTTTGGATGTTGCTCTAGCCCTAAAGACTAAAACCTCTAGTTTATATAGACACCAGTAGGGTTAGGGTTACATGCGATCGGTTACAACAAAGGAAAGATCACGCTAAATCTTGACTTGGAGGGTACACCACGACTCTGAAGATCTCCCATCCGGTCATGAGTCCATGCCCTAATTTGGCTCCATAGTAGGCCATCAGTCTGGCCCGTAAGCAATGGTCCGGCGGCTCGAGGACCCCTTAATCTAGGACTCCCTCAGATGGAGTCCACCACACCTCCATGCCCGTGAGACCACAAGAGACGAGGCAGACGCCCACACTGGTCCACCACTACGAGACGCCTCGATAAGGCCTCCATCCACACTACGCTCGATACTCTCCCACGTCTTGTTATTTTAATCTTCAACACAATGTAGTTCTTTAGATTGTTTGCGTTTTCAAAATAATCAACGGTACCTTTTTTTCCTTGGAGTCAAATAATAACTTGCAGACACATCATGACAAATCTCTATAAAGGATAACAGACATTTCATTAGCTCCTAAATTTGACGTTGTTATTTGGAAAAACCGGACTAATCATGTGCACTTGTAGAGGAGGCTGGAGCTATACAACATGAGGAAGGGACGATGGACTATAGCACAATGCCGTAACGAATCACCCTATTTTACGTACCCTTACCTATTATTCCCGCATCAATGCAACCAAAGGCCACAAGCCATTGAATACAATCTGAATCCATGTTGTTCTACAACAATCCTTTTGGGTCAATTTGGTTACATGCATGGGTTTTGGACTCATCACATGTGTGGTTGAGTAGAGGGTTGAGATAATACGGGTAAAAAACATGTTCTACACTTAGTTTAGTTGCCTTCGTCCCTCCAAGTCCGGTTGAGAAGAAACACATGCATGATTATTTGGTTACAAGCATTTGCTCCCCAAATGCAATGTGTTGTTGTTTGGTTACGTGTGCAAGGATGGTTGATCTCCACCTCGTGTCCACGTGGTGAACTTAACCCACACTGCTACACTCGAAGAACTTTATTGATGAGCACCAAAATAAAAAACATACAACATGAGAGTTGTGTGGAACAAAGAGATGAAGCTAGTGGTCAAAGGAATTTTCAAACGAATGACCATGTGCGATGGATTCCAGAAAATTCGTCCGAAATAACATGCACACATGAACTCATTTGTACAATCTTGTAGAAAAATGTATATCTATCTGCCTACAATGATTGAAACATAAAATGCATAATATGAAAGTCGTCTGAAACATCAAGATAAGCTAGCGGTCAAAAGAAATTTCGCTCGGTCAATTGTGTGTTAAAAAACTACTGAAATTCCTCCAAAATAACATGCACATGTGAACACATATGTACACTCCAGTAGGGAGATGTAGACCTACTCGTCTATGACCATGAAAACAGAAAACATACAATACATGAGTCACATCAAATAGCGAGATGAAGCAAGTGGTCAAAGGAAACTTCAAATGTTGACAGTGTGCAAAGAGTTTGCCAAAATCTTTACTATTAAAGGGGATTGGTGTTTGTACGTCACCAAATGTGATTTCGGGCCCCATCCTCTTGGTTTGAAATAATGTATATCAAATCGATGTTTTCCTTTTTTATCACACTGAAAACTATGTTCTTCATTAACCCAATCAAATATTACCAAAACAATGTTTTGCATTAACTAAATCATCTCTTACCAAAACCATGTCCTGCATTAAGTAAATCGAAGCAAATACAATCTTACCAAAACATCAACTAAACCAAAACTTTTCTTGCATTCCCCTGCCCACACCCAAATCAAAATTTACCAAACCCACAGCTAAAGAAAACCTTTGCTTGCCTTTCCTACCCATACTCAAATCGAATTGAACCTTACCAAAATCAATAATATGGTGCAAGTAACGTATATGTCAGACATAATTGGTGTTGAACAACTAGGATGTGTGTGCCCCTGTTGCAACACATAGGCAATTAGCTAGTTCATCTAAGAAGGTTTCAAACATGAACAAAAAATTTAAGTTTTACATTCAATGAAACTAGGAACCGATCATCTGAATGGAATCACACCACGATGTGCATCTTTTCCATGTATAGCTTATCTCGAATTGAAATACCATTGTGTATATTAAAATGGATTATTGAAGGAGATTAAGGTTGTGTTTGGTTAGGTTGTAGATTTTATGAAAGCACTCGTGGGAATGTGGAAAAGCTACTGCAAGTTGTGTGCTGTGAGAAAGTTGTAAAGCTATCTCAAACTAGTTATTTGAAATGTGGCTGTGAGTGAAAATATCTTGATTAGCCCTAAGAGCTAGGAGATTATTTGCATACTTTTTACGACAATGAGATAATTAGCAATTGTTCTAACTGTAAATGATCATGTTATATCTAGTTAACACATTACCAAGTAATTTTTTATTTTGTGAATTTCAATTTAATTGGTTACATGAAATGAATAACTCACGCACTCTGGATACCATCAACAAATCATGTTGTATCTAATCGAGCACACTAATTCTCACATCATGAATATTCAAGTTCCATAAAAGGGAAAATGTTGAACAAACTCATAGAAATACCGCATGCATAAAATTGTAGGTATGTAAATACACTAATGCACACAACTCATGTAGGTTTGTAAGGATCTGTAATTAACTAACTTAGTGATGTCGGCTTGAACTACATTGGTATTTCCCCAAAGAGGAAGGGATGATGCATCACAACAATGGTAGGTATTTCCCTTGGTATGAGACCATGGTTATCGAACCAGTAGGAGAACCACACAACACTACGTAAATGGTACCTGCACACAAACAATAAATACTTGAAACCTGACGTGTTAAAGGGGTTGTCAATCCCTTTCAGGTAAGGGTGCCAGAAATTATCAAGTTGACGACATAAAATTGTAGTAGATTGGTAGATGCAAATAAAAAGAAATAAAATTCAGCAAGATATTTTGGGTTTTTGATAATATAGATCTAAAAATAAAAGTTGCAAATAAATAAAAAGGTAAATATCAAAATAGGTCTGAAAGTATATGATGAGAAAATAGACCCCGGGGCCATACATTTCACTAGTGGCTTCTCTCAAGAAAAATAGCATACCGTGGGTAAACAAATTACTGTTGGGCAATTGATAGAACTTCAAATAATTATGATGATATCTAGGCAATTATCATTATGTAGGCATCATGTCGAAGATTAGTAGACCAACTCCTACCTGCATCTACTACTATTACTCCACACATCGACCGCTATCCAGCATGCATCTAGTGTATTAAGTTCATGGAGAAATGGAGTAATGCAATAAGAACGATGACATGATGTAGACAAGATCTACTCATATAGGAATAGGCACCATCTTGTTATCCTTAATAGCAACGATACATACGTGTCGGTTCCCCTTCTGTCACTATGATCGAGCACCTTAAGATCAAACCCATTACAAAGCGCATCTTCCCATGACAAGAAAAATCAATCTAGTCGGCCTAACTAAACCAAAGATCCGAAGAAGAAATACAAGGCTATAAGTAATCATGCATATAAGAGATCAAAAGAAACAAATAAATTTCATGGATAAAAACATAGATCTGATCATAAATTCAAAGTTCACTGGATCCCAAAAAGCACACCGCAAAAAGAGTTACATCAAATAGATCTCCAAGAGGCCCATTGCATTGAGAATTAGAAGAGAGAGAGGAAGCCATCTAGCTACTAACTACGGACCCGTAGGTCTACAATAAATTACTCACGCATCATCGGAGAGGCACCAATTAGGATGATGAACCCCTCCGCAATGGTGTCTAGATTGGATCTATTGTTTTTGGACTCGCGGCGGCTGGAATTGTTTTTCGTCACCTCCCCTAGGGTTTCTAGAACATTGGGGTATTTATAGAGTAAAGAGGCGGTGCATGAGGCGGCCGAGGTGGGCACAACCCACCAGCAACTGGCACTGGGCACTATGTCAATAGGCCAGTCCCAAAAAATGATATAAAGTTGCTATAAAATGATTATAAAACATCTAAGAATGATAATATAACAGCATGGAACCTCAAGCTTAACCCCGAGAAGTGTGTGTTTGGAGTCCCCTCCGGCAAGCTTCTCGGGTTCTTCGTGTCTCAGCGGGGAATTGAAGCCAATCCCGACAAGATCAAGGCCATTGAGCAGATTGAAGCACCAAAGCGCGTCAAGGATGTACGAAGACTTGCCGGTTGCGTGGCTGCTCTCAGCAGGTTTATCTCTAGGTCTGCTGAGCGTGCCCTGCCATTTTTCAAAATATTGAAAAAGGCAGGTCCAATGAAATGGACTCCGGAAGCGGAGGCTGCACTGCAGGACTTAAAGAGATACCTTTCCTCCACTCCAACACTTGTCGCACCTAAGCCACAAGAGAAGTTGCTGTTGTATATAGCGGCAACCAATCAAGTGGTTAGTGCTGCGTTAGTAGCGGAGAGGGAGGCGGATGATGAGCCAGCAACCACGGCAAGTGCATCCAGCGACAAGCAAGGGACTTCACCGGCAAGCTCTGGTCCCGACAAAGATGGATCTGCACAGGCGCATGAGGGGATGCAGAAGAGAATGGTGCAGCGCCCAGTTTACTTTGTCAGTTCCCTTCTGCAGGGGGCTAGGTCAAGGTACTCTGGTGTGCAGAAATTGCTTTTCGTCCTTCTCATGGCCTCAAGAAAGCTGTGTCATTACTTTCAAGCACATGAGATCACAGTCGTCACTCGTTTTCTGCTGAAGAGGATACTGCAAAATGCGGAAGCAACAGGCAGGATTGTCGAGTGGGCACTGGAACTGTCAAACTTTGGCCTCAAGTTTGAGAGCACTTCAACTATCCAAAGCAGAGCATTGGCAGAGTTCATAGCAGAGTGGACGCCAACTCAAGACGAAGAAATTCCAGAAACGAGCATCCCCGTCAAGGAAGCAAGCAAAGAGTTCCTGATTTACTTTGATGGTGCCTTCTCGCTGCAAGGCGCCGGTGCGGGTGTGCTACTTATTGCACCCACCGGAGAGCACCTCAAGTACGTAGTCCAGATGTATTTTCCCAAGGAGCAAGCGACGAACAATACCGCAGAGTATGAAGGTTTGCTTGCCGGTCTCAGGATCGCAGCAGACCTTGGGATCAAGAAGCTCATTGTCAGGGGTGACTCACAGCTTGTCGTCCGCCAAGTGAATAAGAATTATCAGAGTCCGTTGATGGAAGCTTACGTTGATGAAGTGAGAAAGCTAGAAGAGCACTTTGACGGCCTACAGATGGAACATGTTTCGAGAGCTCAGAACGACATTGCCGATGGCCTGTCGAAGTGCTCAAGCTGACTCAACCGTCCGTAACGCCATCAACTGGACATTACAAGAAGAGGAAGTTGATATCTGGTGACTATTTTCCGGCAGAGCTCCCCGAAGCCGCCGCCAAGAAGGTCCTCAAGATCAACACCAAGGATGCTGAGGAGTAGTCTGCTCCGACAAGCCCTAGGGTTTGGTTCCGTTGAAGCAGACGCTCCCAACAAGTTTTGTTCCGGCAAGCTTGCCGGGGAACGTCAAGCTCCGGCTGAGCCGCAGGTTCTCGCCATAGAAGCGGATGTTCCCGCAGCAGCAGATATGCCTTTAGCCCTTGTTGTCGAGCCGCAAGCTCCAACATGGGCACACCAGATTGTCCGTTTCCTTCAGACAGGAGAACTTCCCGAAGAGCAAGAAGAAGCGGAAAGAGTAGCCCGGCAGTGAAGTATGGATCAGTTTGTCGACAACACGCTGTACAGAAGAAGACTCAACGGCGTGAAATTGAAGTGTATTCACCGGGAAGACGGACAAAAGCTGTTGGCAGAGATACATGGAGGCATATGTGGTCACCACATTGGCGCAAGAGCACTTGTCGGCAAAGCATTCCGACAAGGTTTCTTTTGGCCGACAGCCCTCTAGGATGCAACTGCACAAGTAACCAAGTGTGAAGTGTGCCAGTTCCATTCCAAGCAGATACACCAGCCAGCTCAAGCTCTCCAGACGATCCCTTTATCCTGGCCATTTTCGGTCTGTGGGCTCGACATCGTCGGCCCCTTTCCCCGAGCTGTCGGGGGCTTTGAGTACTTGTATGTTGCAATCGATAAGTTCACAAAGTGGCCGGAAGTGGAAGCAGTGAGGAAGGTGACAGCACAGTCAGTGGTCAAGTTCTTCAGGTCGATTGTTTGCCACTTCGGGATCCCTAACAGGATCATCACCGATAACGGCACGCAGTTCACAAGCCGCACCTTCATGCAGTACGTCCAAGATCTTGGCGCCAAGGTCTGCTTCGCTTCTGTTGCTCATCCGAGAAGCAACGGTCAAGCGGAGAGGGCAAATGCTGAAGTGCTGCGTGGGCTCAAGACCAGGACTTTCGACAGGCTGCGCAAGTGCGGAAAGAACTGGATTGAGGAGTTGCCGGTGGTTCTTTGGTCGATTAGAACGACGCCAAATCGAGCCACTGGCCAGACACCTTTCGCTCTAGTCTATGGAGCAGAGGCAGTTCTCCCCACGGAACTCATATACGGGTCACCTCGAGTGCTCGCTTATGATGAGCTTGAGCAAGAGCAGCTGCGACAAGATGACACGCTGCTCCTTGAGGAGGACCGTCTTCAGGCTGCTGTACGAGCTGCTCGATACCAGCAAGCTTTGCGCTGCTACCATAGCCGCAAAGTTAATGCCAGAAGTCTTGAGGAAGGCGACCTTGTTCTTCGGCGCATTCAGTCTGCCAAGAATTCCAACAAGTTGACGCCGAAGTGGGAAGGCCCTTACCGGGTGAAACGAGTCACTAGGCCTGGCGCTGTCCGCCTTGAGATCGAAGATGGCATTCCGGTGAGCAACTCCTGGAACATTGAGCATCTTCGTAAGTTTTACCCGTAGGGCGCGGTTTCCGGAACCCGTTCCGGCAACCACCTTTTGTACAAGTCTTGCCGATGTTGCATGTAATCCTTTGTACAAAGCCGGGCGCAGACCCGTGCATAAGTAAAACTCATGTGCTCCGCACATCTTGTCAATTTCATGCTTTCTACCCCTTTTTTGCATGCATTATCTGACACTTTGTGCAGCGCCTACCCCCGGTAAGCAATAGCGAGCCGTAAGGCTCCATATCTTTATTTTCTCTTCTTTCTCTTTCTCAAAGAAAGGAAGGCTCCCTCGCCCACAAGTTTGCCGGGGGGAAAGGAGAAGATAATGGCCCGGACCGAGCGTCGCCCGAGGAAATTTCACCTTACCGGGAAGCAAACAACAGAAAAGCTAAGTTGCTAAAGTTTGAGCAATCAGTTTTAAAATTTTTTAAGTTATCTTCCTCGAACGACTGTGCTTTGTATGGAAAACCTGTGCGCGGAGGAACCAACTCGTAGCTAGTTGCGCCCTTACTTTGTTTCGAGTCCGCTCAACAACTTAAGTGAGCTGCGACTAGTTGCGACAAGGTTTCTTGTCGGTAGCGGCACCGCCAGCAGGCTACTGACGTCCCGCACTCAGCACTCGCGGCTAAGGTGCCTGCGTCGACAAGTTCCCTAAAAGCGTAGGGCAAAACATACAAAGGAAGGAATCAAGTAAAGGAAATAACACAGCCATCTCTACCCAAAATAGAGTTATATTACAAGATAGCTTGTCGCAGCTCTAACAGATTGTTCTCATAACATGGCTAGCAGCGACAAGAAAAAGAGAAAACGGGCGGCCTAATCTACGCGATCGCCCTCAACCCTCTTGATCCCGCTCACCTTGTCCACAATGGGTGCGACAAGGGTCTTGAGCGCTTCCAGATCAGCATCCGGCGGCAAGGACCTGAGGACGTTGGTGAGGTTGAGGCCTGGGTTGCGGAAGGCCACCTTCACCAGCACCTTCTGAAGAGCCCCCGCGCAGATCTTGCGCGACTCGTCGGCCAGCTGCTTTAAGATCTTCTCCTGGAGCCGCTGGAGGGCTGTCGCCACGCCCTTGAAGAACAAGATGAGCTTGGCGCTGGGTTGGAGGTGCTCATCGGAGGAATATCCAAAATCCTTCATCCCCAGCTGCGCCAACTCCCTGTCGACGGCTGCGGCAGCATCCACGAGACCCTCGGTCCAGTGCTCCACAGTCTCCCTAAAAGCGTTCTGGGCGGCAGCAGCATTTGCCAGCAGCACCTCGTCGGCCTTGATATTCTCCTTCAAGGCCACCTCCTGCTCCCTGGCACCGTCCAGCGTTTGAGTCAAAGTAACCAGCTTCAACTCAAGATCTGTGTTGGAGTCCTTGGCGGCGCTAAGCTCTTTGCTCCTCTCAGCGAGACGACCCTGCAGCTTGCCATGAGCGGCGGCGTCCTTCTCGCGCTCACGCTTGAGCGCAGAAAGCTCCTCGCCGCTCGCCTTAAGATCGGCCTCCAGCTGCGCCATCTTCGTCTCCAGCTCCTTCTTGGCGGCCTCAGCAGCTGCGGCAGCATCCTTTGCTTCCTTGAGAGCCCCGCCAATTGCTTGCTCGCGCGCGGCAAGCTCCTCCTTGTGGCTGTCAAGGTTGACCTTGCGCTGTGCCAACTCGCCTTCCTGCGCAGATAGCTTCTCGGCAGCAAGCCGCAGCTGCTCTTCAACCTCAGCCTTCCCGAGGAGGAAGGCTTTCCGCTCCTCGGCGAGTTGCTCCCGCTCCTCTGCTAGGGATCGGAGAGCTTCCTGCCTGAGACCCCGGAGCTCCTCCACACGCTTCTCGATGTCCACTCCCGCCTTCGCGACAAGCGCTTCTCGGGATGCCAGCTTGGCCTGTCGGGCGCGATAGAGCGACAACAGCTTCCGCAGCAGCCGCTCCTCCTCAGGCTCATCACTGCTACTGCTCGGCGTGTCGACCAGTGTCAGCCCAGCAGAGGCGAGCACCTCTCCATCCAAGATTTCTCCTTCGACTGGCGCCCTGGAGCTTGGCGCCCAGGGGAGCTTGATGAAGATACCATCGCCGGCCTTCAAGTAGGCGTCGGGCTGGGGCTCTTCGGAGCCTGGCGCTGCAGCAGTGGTGGAGGAATCAGCGGTCGGCGTAGCGCCTGACGCTCCTGTGGCCTCGGGGCCGTCAGTGCGATCGCTGGACTCCTCGCCAGCTTCTGGGCGGCAGCTTTGGCGGCCTCTTCACCGGCGGGATCATCAGCGCCGGCCTCTTCTTCGGTGGCAGCGGCGTCGTCGTTGTTGCTGCGTGCGTTCTCCTTGCCGGCGACCTCGGTTTCCATCGGCTCCGTGGCAGATGGATCTAGCGACCGAAGAGGGGAGAAAAGTCAAGCAAATGTCCGAAAATAAAATCAGAAGAAGAAAAACCCAGGGGAAGTTTTCAAGCAAGAGGGTTACCTGCACTAGGATCTACAGTCGTGGTCTCCGCCACCGGGGGGTCGCTGGTGCTATCCCTTGCCGGAGAACTATCCCTTGCCGGAGAATTCTCCCTTGCCGGAGAACGCTCCCTTGCCGAGGAATCCTCCCTTGGCGGTGTAGGCGAAGCAGATGGCATTTCGGGAGCGGCTTCCGGGCACTCCTGGTGAGGCTGCTCTGCTCCTGCACAAACCAACAGTCAGATATCAGCAAAGAAAGAACACCCATGCGCGCCCGACAGCAAGAAGTAAACTATACACTTACGCTGGGGGCTGCGCTGGGGGCTGCTTTGGGGAATAGTTGTCGGGTCCGGCAAGGTGGTCTCAGACATGTCCCCTGCTGTCGCGGTGGGTTCGTCCTCGATGGCAATCACCGGGACCTTGGCTCTCTTCGCCGCTCTCTGGGCCAGTCCTGAAAAGGAACGGATTCGGAGTAAAGCAAATCAGATACAAGACAAAACAGCAAGAATTGAAAAACTACAAGTACAGCAAAGAATCTCACTCTTCTTCTTCCTCGTCGGAGCTGAGCGCGAAGAGATCGAAGTCCGGCTCGCCTCCGATGCGGCGAGGCAGAGAAGTAGGTTCCCTTGTCCGCTTAGCAGGAGCCGTAGCGGTGGATCGGGAAGACCCCGCTCCAGTTGCCGCAGCGGCATGAGGTGCTCCCGCGGCAACAGTGCTTGCCGCGGTCGAGGCGTCACGCGGTGCGACGGCTGTTGACCCGTCTGCCGCCCCGCTACGTCCCCGGCCTTGCGGAGACGCCTTCTTGCTGGTGCTGGGGGCTCCACTTGTGGTGAGCTGCCTGAAGGTGAGAAGGAGGAGGAGTCAATCTGCAACGGATCGCTCGCGCCCTCGGCGGGCTCGCTCGACTCAGATTCAGGCCCGACAAGCTCTTCCTCGCCGACAAGCTTCTCTCGCTCGGCAAGGCTTGCCGCCTCTGCTGCCTCTGCCTCCTCCACGGTGAATCCAAACTCGCCCGCGGCAGCTGCTGCCGCCGCCTCTTCCAGCCTAGTGGCGATGCGTTGCATCTCCGCATCGATGGTGTCGCGAGTGAGGCTCTTCTGTTCATCGGGGCGGACCGGCACTTCTACCAAGCCGTCAAAGAACTCCTGCACGATGTCGTCTGCAGGCTCTTGCCAAGTTGGAACAATTCCGTGCGAATCGCACAACGGCATCATTGCACGGATGCGGTCGAGCAAGGAGTTGTTGCACAGCGGAACGACACCCCTCGGCAACATGAATGGATGTTGAGGATCACGCTTGAACAGTTCCAGGAGCATCACGTCCAGTTCCAGGACAGTGAAGTTGAAGTTGAGGCCCGGGCGCAGCCTCATGATATCCGCCGAGTTCTGGAACTCCCAAGCGGGTCTCCTCCTCTCCTGAAGGGGGGCGATGCGGCGGCGAAGAAAATCTGCGCCAACGGTGCCTACAGTGAGCCCGGCAAGCCTGAGGCGTAAGATCCGGGTGACGGCAATCTTCAGCCTATCATCTTCCGGGGCCACGTTGCTCCAATCGTTGCCGCGTACTATTGGGGTTTAGCGCCGGGCGGTAAATGGCTGCGGGTTCTCCTCGACAATCCAGCACCAATCTGCTCTCCATTCCTCCCACTTGCTGCGGAGCTCTCCCTCCAGATAAGCTTCCTTTGTCACATCCCTAGCTTCTGGTACTGTCTGGTGTGTGCATCATGGTTAAATTCAAATGAAATTTGAATTGAGGAATTTTCAAAAGCCTAAGGAAACCTCTAAAAATAACCAACAATTAAATCTTCTCAAATGTGTCCAAGAAAATGTTCCTGTTATTCCATGGAAATATTGGTAAGAGGTAAAATTTAAACCAATATTTTTGGAGTCACAGAGATAATTATTTTGGCCATTTGAATTAATCCAATAACTATTTGCTTTGGATTTATATTTAATATATATTAAATATGACTCCAATAATTCTGGAAGTTTGTGAGTGGCTTTATATATATTTTAGCAAGCCACATAAAATTCTACAGAATTTACTTAAATGATTTAGTTGCTAAACTAAATCAAAACAGATTGAAACAAATAGAAAACAATAATTAAAATAGAAACAGAGCAGGAGGGAGTACCTGTAACTTACCTGGCCTCACTTGTGAAGCCCACCAGAGAGGCCAACCCACCCACGCGGCCCGCTACTGTGCAGCCCAGCAGAAGCCGGCCTAGCCCATCACTGCAGCCCTCCGTCGTCTTCCTCCCCTCGCCCCGAAGCTGCTGCGTGCTCGCACGCGCACGGCCGCGCGGCCACCTCCTGCTTGCCGACGAGCTTCTGGCCGCGTGGACGACTTCCGCAGGCCGTCCCGATCCCCCTGACCCCCCTCACTCTCCTGTGCACCTCTTCCCTCTCTCCCTGCTTCGCCTCCCTCGCCCCTCTGCCGAAGCAGAGCGCAGCCGTCGACGCCGTTCGCCGTAGCTGCAGCCACCGTGCTCCTCACTGCCACCCGAAGTGCCCAGGAGATCCGCCTCGACCACCTCTTCCTCCTCGCCGAGAAGCGCACCGCGGGAGCCCCTGCAACGTCGCCACCGCCGTCGTCTTCCACCTCCAGCGCCCGAGCCCGCCTCCGGTCGATTCAGCGCTGCTAGGACCTCCCCGAGCTCGCTGACCTCCTCTACGGCACCGCTGTGAGCTCCTACGCCTCCCCTCCCTCTTCCCCCCTTCGATTGTGCCCTGTAGCCCCGATCCCACCGGAGCCGCGAGCTCGGCTCCGCCGGCGATGTCGCCGCCGTCACTGCAGACAGCACGGCTCGAAACCGAGCACGGCACCATGCTCCTAGCATCCTCAGGAGCTCGGCGAGCCCCTTAACCATCCCTCCCGTCCTCTGTGGCCTCGCCCCGCTCGAACCCGACGCTCCGGCCGCCGCCTCGCTCGCCGCCGGCACCGATTCCGGCCGCCCCGAGCGCAACTGACTCCACCAAGAGCTTCGGCTCGTCCCCAGCTCCTCCTAGATGCCCTCCGCGGCCCATTTGGTCGCCGGAGTGGCCAAAACCACTCTCGCCGCCGCGTCGGGCTCGCCGGCGGCTAAACGCCGGCAGCCGACTTTGACTTTGACCACGGGTGGGCCCCGGTTGACTCTCCTGAGTCAATGACAGGTGGGGCCCAGCCCTGTTAACTATTAGGATTAGTTTAATTAATTTTAGTTAAGCTAATCACACTGACATGTGGGTCCCAGTGTCAGGTTTGACCTGGACCCGGTCTGTTGACCTGCTGAGGTCAGCATGACGCAATGATGACGCAGATAATCATTTTCTAAAATAATTCAGAAATTCCAGAAAATGCCTAAAACTTCTAAAAATCATAGAAAATTAACCGTAACTCCAAATTAAATAATTTATATATGAAAAATTATCAGAAAAATTCAAGGAATCCATCTGTACCATTTTCATGCATGTTAGAACAACTTATAGCTGCTGTTTAGCACAAATCAATTAAAGGGCATTTATTTAATCACATATGGAGTTTGAATTTGAATTTTGTATTCAAACCAACTCCATTTAATCTGGTTTTAGTTGCATTAGCCCAACACACATTCATTTTGCCATGTCATGATCATGCATCATATTGTGCATTGCATTGATTGTGTTCCTTTCTGTGTTGCCGGTATTTGTCCCCTTTCGATAGACGTGATACCGATGACGTGATCGTTGACACTGATGAAGACTCAATGCTATCTTCAGAAGTGCCAGGCAAGCAAAACCCCTTGTTCATTCCGATAAAATGCCACTCTCTCGCTCCTGCTCTCTTTTACTGCATTAGGACAACATCGATTCATCTGTTACTTGCTGCGGTAGCTGAACCCCTTTATCCTTTGCATGACCTGTCATTCCACAGTAAATAGATGAAACCCACTAGCATGAGTAGGAGTTGTTTGAGCCCTGTTGTGCCTACTCATTCATGTTTGTTTGTCATGCCTGCTACTGCTTAGAGTTGAGTCAGGTCTGATTCATCGGGGATGAATCAGAGGTGTGTGAACATGTCCTACTGTGTGTGAGCTAAGTGTGTGAACACGATTTGGTAAAGGTAGCGGTGAGAGGCCATGTAGGAGTACATGGTGGGTTGTCTCATTGCAGCCGTCCTCAGGAACTGAGTTCTGTGTTTGTGATCCATGACTCAGCTACTACCACGCATTGGGCCCGAAACCAATGGACCCTCTCGGCTTCTTAATCACCCTTGTCCTCTGTCCAGGAGTTGCAAGTAGTTTCTGGTGTTTGTAGCCTGCTGGAGGCCGTGGGCAGCGCTGACCGTAGGGGTGGGCTGTGATGCGGTAGGCACGTGGCACGGTGTACCGGGCGCCCGTTTGGTGTCCCGGGAACCCTGTTCACATCGTTTGGGGCTGTGAGCGAAACTCCGGCCGGATCTCCTCATGGATGGAACCCGAATAGGCGATAAACCTGGACTAGAGACTTAGGTGATTAGGTAGGTCGTGGCCGACACCCACGTTGGGCTTCCGCTTGAAGGTTGCCGAGTACATGTCGTGTAAACGGCGGTAAGTGGTGAGAGCGTGTGTGAAGAAGTACACCCCTGCAGGGTTAACATCATCTATTCGAATAGCCGTGTCCGCGGAAAAGGACTTCTGGGTTGCTTATATCAGTTCATAGACAAGTGAAAGTGGATACTTTAAAATGCGCAAGATAAGCGTGAGTGCTATGGATGGCGTTCTCGTAGGGGGACGGGAGCGGATCCATAGTGGTGTATTGATATGGTGAATATGTGGACTCGTGTGCGCCACCTCAAAAGAGTCGCTTGCAGTCGTAGTTTAGGATAGCCACCGAGTCAAAGCTGGCTTGCTGCAGTTAAACCCCACCATCCCTTTGTTGATAATGATGCATGTGTAGATAGATCTGATGTAAGTCTTGCTGGGTACATTTGTACTCACGTTTGCCTATTTTATGTTTTTGCAGAGAGACTTCGGTCTCACTAGTAGTTTCGCGTGGTCTTCGACGTTTAGCTTGTTACCTCAGCTACGATCTTGTGCCTCCGCAGGATTTGGTAGATAGTCAGGCTTCTCAGCCTTTTTCATTTATAGATGTCTGTACTCAGACATGATAGCTTCCGCTTGTGCTTGATTTGTATGCTCTGAATGTTGGGTCTTGAGACCCATGTTTGTAATATCTCGCTCCTCGGAGCCTATTGAATAAATTACTTGAGTCGTAGAGTCATGTTGTGATGCCATGTTGTATTTGCACATATCGAGCATATTGTGTGTATGTTATTGAAATGCTTGGTATGTGTGGGATCTGACCATCTAGTTGTTTATCTTTAGTAGCCTCTCTTACGGGGAAATGTCTCCTAGTGTTTCCACCGAGCCATGGTAGCTTGCTACTGCTCCGGAACACTTAGGCTGGCCGGCATGTGTCCTTCTTCGTTCCTGTGTCTGTCCCTTCGGGGAAATGTCACGCGATGAATACCGGAGTCCTGTTAGCCCGCTACAGCCCGGTTCACCGGAGTCCTGCTAGCCTAGTGCTACAGCCTGGATTCACTCGCTGATGACCGACACGTTTGATGCTGGGTCATGGATGCCTGTCCCTGTAAGTCTGTGCCGCTTTGGGTTTACGACTAGCCATGTCAGCCCGGGCTCCTTATCATATGGATGCTAGCGACACTGTCATATACGTGTGCCAAAAGGCGCAAACGGTCCCGGGCAAAGGTAAGGCGACACCCGTGGGAATACCGTGCGTGAGGCCGCAAAGTGATATGAGGTGTTACATGCTAGATCGATGTGGCATCGAGTCGGGGTCCTGACAGCGTTGGTATCAGAGCTTGACTGCCTGTAGGATTACCAAGCCAAACTGGTCGAAGTTGAGTCTAGAAAATTCTTTAGCTATATAAGGGAATTGATTGTGGGATGGAACGTAAGGCTCTTTTTACTCCTTATACCTCATGCCCTTCTGATCTGAGTCATCTTATCTTTCCTGCGGGGATTAAGAACTAGGCTATCTCTTCTTTCTATTAGGATCACGTGTTACTAATCAGTAGACTTATAAGATTGTTGGATTTAAGTCTCAGTTCAGTTCCTACTACTTCCGTATGTTAATTGTTGATCTCGGAACCTTGATATTGTGCTTCTGAGTGGTTATGCCACCATTTTTGTGATTGTCTCAAATCTTTTTGAGCAATTATAGCCGTTATGCTGTCCGAGTCATCCCAGGTTTCTAAATAGTCCGATGCATTTGCAAATCCCTTCCTTCTGTTTCCGATGTTCCCATGGGCCAGATTAACCACACTAATCGGTGTGTTGAGGTAATTATTGCCTCGACATATATGTTGGAGATATTATTATGACCCTAGGTGTCTTAGGGGATCATCTAGTAATTTAGCCATGATTTGTGTTCCCAGTGTGATGATTCTGGCCTTTATTCTCGGAAGCATCCCGTGATGCTACTTAGTAGTAGGTATTCTACTCCTGGGTTCTGAACCCGAGATTCACTCTACCTACTTCATGTTGATAGTAATTGCTAGTGCCTTTAGGATATTAGTAACCTTGCGATAGTCCTCGAGGTCCGTGGTATATCCTTCTTCCAATTACCATGAACCATTCTTGGCAGGGGTTCTTCTGAACCAAAAGATGACAACAAGAGTGCTCTCGATGAGTTCTCCATTCATAAATCGTGACTCTGCCAGTTCTACCTTTCTGCAAGGGTTATCCGGAAGAAATATGTTGAACTTCGTTCGACACGCTAATCCATGCATCCACAACTCAGAAAATTATATGTTCCTTTGAGTTGTTCTCTTTAGTTGCATTCTGACCCTCGTCTATCAATTGATAGTCAAGAGTATGCGTGCGTTCGTTCATCGATGCCTATGACTCTTGTGGTCTGTCAAGCCATTCTATTCCGGAATGACTAGGAGAAACAAACTCCAGTACCTCTTCCATATCTAGGATTGGGTCAAAGTAGTTGTGTTCCGCAGATCAAATGCCAATCCAGCTTTTGGTTCTGCTCTACCTTGGAGTATTACATATTTTATATCGAGATTGTTATAGGAATTGCACACCATCCCATGAACTCTTGGTACAGTGACACTTCTTGCCATCACTGTTCATTCCTCGGCCCTCGTGTTGATGCAACCGGAATACCGACAAATGAATTCTGATGTGTGAAATCAATACTGCTAGCAACTCTGTTGCTTGGTAGTTAAAGGATAATAATTTCATTCTTAGTATGTTGGTTTTCGAATCATCCTTCTAAGACTGATCGTGCTACCTAGTCCTTATTTCGGTGCACCCTTCGATTGATGAGTTAGGATCTTGTCAAGTCCTCACTCATTTGATCATATCGTCTTGCCCTCAAAAGCAAGATTGTTCTCGAGCTTAGTAACATACCGGTGGTTCGTGACTTTCCAAATATCTTCTTGGAGGTGTTACCGGGTTGTCACCTGACCGCTATGTTGAGTTCGTGATCAAGTTGGTTTCTTGTGAACCACCCTTTCTCCAAGAATCCGTGTTGGATACCCTGAGCTAGTTGGATAAGCTAAACAACAACTTGGAGAATTGGAAGATAAAAGCTTGCCTGACTTAGTTCGTTCCAAAGGGATATTCTTGTGTAGTGTGTGTTGAAGAAAGATGATGTCTTCATCGATTGGTCCCTGTGATCAGTTGCTGGACCTATTGTCTTGTCAATCCTTTGATTTGAGTGTGGGCTATCGTCAAAT